>NW_027295225.1:0-131548 GCF_016086655.4 Lepeophtheirus salmonis | reverse complement strand
GGCCAAGACCCTTGCCTCGAAGTATAAATCGGTTGCAAATAAATAAAATCACGAATATGTGCATGGCGTAAAATTTAAAGGAGTGTTTAACTTTAGACACGCACACCTGTATGTTATCTATCCTTCAGGCCCGATATTGTTCCTAGCACCAGCCCAGCAAAGACACTCTGTCGTCCCTCATCCAGGAAATGTCTAATATCTGTGAAGAAACTGTCTGTGTCTGAAACTTTGGGTTGTAACTGTCAACAGATACTAGATAGATGTGACTAGCTGTTTCAGCCGTTTTGGACGACAAATATTTAATGACGGCTCGATATTCAATTTTGTCCATTTTTGCAAAAACGCTCACATCAGCCCACTCAAACGACTGTTACATAAGAACTGCTGGTCCAAAATGACGGAAACTTTGGTGAGTAACTCTCAATAGATGCTAAAGATGCAATATAAATGTAATTAGTTTTTATTTATGTTCTTTTCACGTTGAGGTTGGAAACTTTTCGGACCACCCTATATTATTTTCAACATGAGCTAAAGGGAAGAAGTTGATTGTTCAAATTTTTAATACGTGATAAAATTAGAATTTACTAAATTAGCATGTTTTGTATGTCCATAGCATAATCTTTCTGAGTCCAAGTACGCATGCTCTGAGTTCGAGAAAAGAGTTCAAGTTATGATGCCTCTAAGCAAAAAGTTACTCCATACGATATAATTCCCAGTCCTATTGCTCCGAGTCAAGTCCATTGAATATATAAAATTAAAAATATATTAATAAAAATCCAAGGTGACGTCATTTCATTAAGCGTATCCCTTTAGTTAGCTGAAGTAAATTACTCAACTTTTTCCGCACCTTGTCCTCTCTATGTATTTTCCTTCTCTATTGAAAGTACTTAAAAAGAAATATTTACTATATACCATTCAATTTTGATATTTTCCTTTGGTTTGTAGTAAATACAATGAAAGATTTTTTACGTTTTAGTTATACATTGCCGAATATCTTTTCTTCTTTTTTTTTTTTAAATATCATAATACAGAAAGCTTTTTCTAGGCGAGGATATTTGCTTGTTTACTGAAACTAGGACGAAATTTGCATTTTTCTTTGATAGTTTTAATTAACTCCGTCTAGTGGCAGCAGCCAATAAAGATTGATTCCTTTCCGAATTTATAATTTATTTTCGGAGTGTGCCCTTTTCTAATTCAATAACAACACAGATTTGATTTTAATATTTTTGAAGAGGATGTTTCTGTGTTTTGGTATTCCATTCTGTGCTGTATCTTTACTTTTTGTCCCAAAACTACGAAAAATCATCCAAAAAAAATATTATGGAAGAACTTTAAGAGGGATATAGGTTATAGAACATACTTAAGATCCCTTAAAAAAACTGATTGCCTAGCTTTTCATATCTTAAAGCATGGGAAAAATGCAAAAATATATCAGTATATTTTTGTATACATTAAATTTACGTACTTGTTCAATATAATTTAGTCCTAAATTCATCGTATAAATAACCTAAATAAAATCTTTTTTTTTTTGTCATTGGATTAAGAAAATTATATTAAGGATTATTAAAAAATATTTATTGTACCTATATGTCATGCTATGGCGAAACAATGAGGTTAAATAGCTTCTTCAATAGAATAATGCATTTATTTTAGAATTAAAATTATTATGACTTATAGAACTCATAATTACTTTTGGACTCGAATTTGAAAATGTTATTGCTCAAAAACCTCTCCAAACAATCATAACATTAAATTCTTACTGGACTCTCTATCATTTATTAACTGTTTTTTTTTCTTCAATAATAATGATAAAAGCGAATGGAGGGGGGTTAGATAAAGTATCCGGAGGTTAAATACTAGGGGCTAAAACGCCGGGGGAGTTTGTTGGGGTAGAAGTTCTGTTCCCAAACAATGTTTAGTTTTTAAAACTTAATTTATTTAAGCTTCAAATGAACAATTGAAGAACCAAGGCGATATTCCTTATCAAATAAAATCCTATGAATACGTTGGTTTTTAACTATTCATATTCAAAATTTAATAAAATGTGACTACAAGGTAGCAAAGTTTAATTTGTTGAATATTATCCGGTTGATACGATCGAAGTACGTTATATTGAGATTTTATTTGTTTAAATGTACTTCATTATTGAGGTTTTGTATTTTATCCTATACTCAGTATACTATTACTTTGAAATCCATCAGAATACTTGGAATAAATACTTATGTTAAAAACGTGGAATTACAAAAAGTAAGATCCAAAGACTAAAACACAAATTCTGTACCTTAAAACTTCAAGCAAGTAAACTTTACTTAAAGGACGTACAGGAATTATAAAACTGTATTAAGATATTTTTTACATCGACAATCCTTTATTTCTTTAACTATTTAAACCAAAAGTCCATGAGAGTCATAAAACCGATTTGTCTGCTACTTCGATGAAAAACTATTGGAAATAAAATTTTGATCAATTCACAACAATTTATTAATGGTTTATGGGCTCCTTACAGCATATCTTTGCTAATTGCTAGATATGGTAAGGGTTACACGATTGGGCAGTAGGAAGTATCATGTACATAACTACCAGACTAAATTATGAAGTATATACCTCTCAGTAATAACTCAGTTTAAGGAAGAATAGATTAATTAGTTGAAAACATAGACTATAAATTGTGAAACATTTTTGCTGCAACATAATATAGCTTACAGTTAGACAAGTCGATTTTACCAGGAAACAAATATATACTTCTTGCTTACGTTTGTTTTTGTCAAGAAAGGAAAGTTGCTTCAAGAAATAATATTTGTAAAAAATATTATAATTAATTCTAAAGGAGAGTCGGTATTTGAGATAATATATAATTTGATCATTTAGATAAAAACATCCCACTTGCTACCATTCTTGCGGTGCAATGGATGGTACACCAACCATAATAGGTCGTCACCGTTGCTTCATCAGTTTTCTTCAAAAGCCGTATCTGTTGTACTTGCAGTGTTTTGTGCAATTTACAGGCAATATTTGGTAGAATGCAAATGTTATTGGTCAACTTCAGAAATCAATACTTTTATTACAGCAGTAAATAAGATCCCGGCATACTACCTCAATGTCAGACTGTTTCAACATCTTGGCATTGATAATGATGAAGAGTTACAATATTTATTGCTTCACACAGAAGTGACATGCCTATCGAAGTGGAACTTCCCGAAACTTTTTTATTCTTTGTTCGATTCTAAAACTTGGCTCTGTTATCATCTAAAAAATATCATAGATGCTTTGTTAGACGTATTTACAAAATTCAGAGAAATTAATAGGAAGTTTCAAGGGAATTATACCCATCATTTCTAAGTTACATCTCCAACAAACAAGAGAGATACAGCAAGAGTTATTTTTGATCAAAAACAACGTATAAGTTTGCACGGTCGTCTAACTTTCTCTTTCTATCTTGAAATTGAAGACAATGACAATGGATAGTTGAAATACAATTATTACAACCTTTTAATAATAAGCAAAGCAAATAATATATTATTGGTTTAGAAGGAGAGGGATCTTGACTTTTTCGAGATATTCAGACAATTAGCACTTTAGGGGATCATGAAAGTAAACGGAAGGTCTCATTATGTGGAGGAAGTTATCCATTGACTGAGGGATGAGGCTGGAAGAGATCACATCTAATTAAGTAAATCACTACAACTTTTCTTTTATCTACCATGAACCAAAACAGTATAATTACACGATGAATGTTATTGATATCATCGAGAGAAACTTCTATGTAATCAAATCCAATCATTCCTGTAACAGAAAATTACTATATCCATTCATAAATAGAAATTTACAGAACAAACTCTGAGGATTTTCTAATCTAATGACTTTAAGCAATTAGGATCGATCTCTCATCTCCTATTCTAAGATTATATCTTTGTTATTTCATTTGTATTAAAAGGTTGCAATATTTGATTTTAGACTATCTGCTTGGGTCATTCCATATAAAGTCGACAAGGCATGTCACCATACCCTCTGAAATTCAAATAATTTTTGGCACACGAGGTTAAATTTATAAATAGATTAAATGTTCCAAAATTTTCAACGTCAATTTAATGTCGTAGTAACAAACCCTACTTTTTCTTAAATGTTTTTTAATTCAAAACAGCTTACCTCTTGACATTTGCTACCCTACTATTTTGAAGTGAGATGATTTCAAAAGGAAGTCAAATTTAGAATATTTACATTTTTTCTGAGCTCAATTTTAATTTAAAAAATCTTCTTTTTTTTCATCATTTAAGGCTTAGCTCCAGAAATTATGAATACAACACTATATTTACTTATAGAAATTGGATTATTTTTGTATATAATATTTTTTGGGCGGTGGAAAAGGGATTTAGAAACATTTCGGGGACTTGAAACTCATAAAAAGGAAATTGCGACACCATTTTGATAACAACAGTAACAAGAGCGAAAGTACGACAGTTCCAAGTCTAAAAAAAGAATAAACATACTATTTTAAAATTATTTCTAACTTTATAAACAGGTAATATACTATAAGCCTATCAGATTATTTTTTTCAAATTAGTATACTTCTAATCAATATTATGAATTACTGTAGTTCCGTTTTTTTGTAATTATATGCTTAAATTTGGCAAACTTAATCTATCAAAGATTTGAGCTCATAGTCTTTGACGTCACTACTACTAGAATCTTCAATTTGACGTATTGAACCGACTGCTGGGTAAGAAAGACAATTTTGACGAAACACACAACCCCTTATACACCATGACGTCAATATTAAAAAGCGGTGTAAAGTCAATTAGTCTTATACTCGTTATAATTTGACCCTATATTTCTATTAACCTTGAAATATATATATAGGGAGTATTTTAACTCAAGAAATTCAATGACTATGATATTTATTTATACATAATAAATAGGTTTGTCAACCATTCATAATTAGTAATTATACCACGCCAGGGTGGAGTTTCCTTTTAAAGGTTATCTTTAGTTAAAATAAGATATTTTATTAATGATTCACTTATGGGCTTTATACAATTAGAGTTTTCAGTTAGTTGATACAATTTTACTGAATTGAGTGAAATATCGATTCTTTTGCAAACAGTTTTACTTATTCTCATGAAATAGTCTTCAAAAAGTAACATTGGTTCAACTTAAGAGCCATCTAGCCAGTAAAAAATAGTTTATATCTGTATATATGTATGAAAAGACGTCACCGGGTACACTTTATATATTGATCCCTGATTCATATATCAATACAATACATATATATATATATATATACAGGAAGTACTGGATAAAAGGAATGAATATATTTCAGGCGTTTAGTTTAACACATATTAAAAGGAGAAGTTATTTATGTAAAAGTATATAAAATGAAAAACCTTTATTGAGGTTTAGAAACGATCTAAAGTATTCCCTGGCTCATCCTTTTTTTTTTTTTATCTGTTCTGATTTGTTTCTATTCTATGAGAGAGTACCTGTGCGGGTCGTCATATTGAACGGAGAAAAACACTAAATATTTATTGGGGAGTTATTTTCTATATTATTAAAACAAAGTTTGTATGTTTTTCGACATCTAATTACTCCATGCATTGCCGTGTACTAACATTACTAGTATTCAATATATTGGTATTAAATTACATTATAATGAAAATATGAATACTGCAAGAAATGTACAATGCTCTTAAAACATATTTAATCAATGAATACTTACCTTAAAGGAAGAGAAAGCGTGCAAGAGGAGATACAATATAGAGCTTTTTTATCTTTTTACTTCATGGATAGGTTTATTACCGTATATTATTGTAAATAAGAGAAGATTTGAGGGAATTTATTCAATTTTAATAATCACATTGTACAATACCATCAAACCAGCAAAATTTTTATAAAGGTTGAATAATATTTTTTTATATTCCTCATGAAACAAATCATCATTTTAATACCAACTATTCAATTTTTGAATCTTTTTTTTTTTTTTTTATCTTTTTGAATATTAAATACTTCAGAGACTAGTTATTTTGTAACTTGAAAATTTGATTGAAATATAAAACGATCAAAATGATGTTCTTCATCACATTTAACGTCATGAACTTCTCGCATATATAGGTCTTCCGCTATTAGTTTTAAAATATAATCATTACCAAAAATATTCTTTTGGATTTTTTTGTTGAAGATATATTTTTTATAATTTATGGAAATATTGAATTACAAAACGTAGACAGTAAGAAAATTTAGCAGTATATTTATTTTTTTCTTGACTTCGATGCCTTATAACTACTATGCCACTCATTAACGAAGCAAGACGCTTATGAATAAACCTTTGATCAATGGGAGTAGTCAACAAAAACCTTACTTTTTTACTACATAGCTAGATATTTAGAAGCATTTAATTATAATAAGTGTTAATCGTATTAAATTAATCAATTATCAAATATATTATAAGGATAAATAATTAAAGCAAAATAAAACTGAAAAATTAATCAATGAAGTACATTTATAAATACACATTTGCATTAAACAATTATTTACAATTAATAAATAACAAAGTAATTTTAATTATTAATGTCATATTAATATGCTTTACAAGGAACATAATCTATTATTTAGTGTCAATTAATACTGAAATATTCGTTCTTTTATACATTTTTGTTACATCGTAAGCATTTTTGAAATCCCTAATTTATTTATTGAATATTGATGTGGAGATCCTAAATCCTCACGATCGAATAATATTTGAATATAGTGGCAACAGATTCAGTAACTCCAAAAATGACTTCCAACTCACTAACTTTGAAGATATGTTAAACGAAATTCATATTTTCAAATAAAACAATACAAAAGTTATAAGATCTCTGATAATTTATTAACATATTTATCACATAAAAACTATTTATGCATATATGTAGCTAATATAAGAGTTGAATATGTTTTGCGGCTTTGCTGATAAAGATATATAGAAAAGAGGACCACATTAAATTCGTGCTGCAGAATCGTCATTTACTTTTTTCCAATGAAAGAAGATACTCAGAAGGAATAATTGAATTGGAAGTGAGGACGAAGTGTCTAGAAATAATAGACCCTTATAAATGGCGTCAAAGATATGATTTGTTTTTTAGCTTCGTACATCAATGACATTTAAAGACTCAAATCAATGAAAGAGTTTTCTAAGAATATTAAGAGTCAAAATGGATTATACTTCAGATACTCCATCTGAAGTTTAATCCATTTTAAATGGAGGAGATGCAGATTTAGTATGATAATTCTCTTTGTTCCTCACTTTACATTTCATTCCAGGATTATTCCTCTTGATTAAACATATCCTCAGTTATTATAGAAATATACAACTTCCATTAAATGAGATAAAGTCCATCTAGTATGGTGAAAGAACTTTTCCAAAAATATGAGATCCCTGAGCATGATGGATATCCCATGTTATAAATTTAAACAAATATGAGTTCAACAGAACAATGAGTGAACTCAAATCCATATATCCGGCTGTTCCGCAAAAAAGATCAATCCAAACCATCCTTAGTATCTTAAAATAAAGTTATTAATTTGATAACTAAAGTTTATCACACGAGTTATTTTCAGAAAAAAAGTGTAATATAATTTTATTTCTTCCTCCTTCACCTGATGAAGAAGTTTTTGTTGGAAGTTTCGTGATATTTCTCATTCTGTCTTGCTGAGATATTACTGAAAGATCAATATTGTGAAGAAAAATTCCTAGGACGGACAGCCCTAAAGGCGAAAAAGATAAGTGCAAAGAGTGAAATGGCCTAGATTGAATAAAAACCGACACAAAACTGACTGTATCCATTGATTAATAATTAATTGACATCGGGGTTTTTTTTTGGAAGGGGGGAGGGAATTTCAGATATTTTTATTTTTCCCGGCCCTTAATTTTAATCAAATGGTCTTTTTTTCTAAAAGAAATACATATACACACAATTTAATTTTTTCTTACATAACAATAATTTTTACTCCATCAAGACAAAAATTCCTTTATTTGTGGGTTGGCTACAGACTCCCACCCGCAGGTGCCCTTCCATTTAGAACTTGTAAAGTACTTCCACAACAACATATGTGTGATGCATTATTTTTAATTATTTTGTAAAGGATACAGCCATTTTTATACGACGTAGAAAAATCTACATGCAGTTTTATGGATTAAGAAAGGGTACTTTTCTGATTTTATTTATGCTTCCGAAACCCTCAAGAAATCCCTAAGTAAATATATTTAGTAAAAAATTTGGAAAATATAGCAAACATTTTTTTTTGAAGGGGGGGGGGGTCTTGATCTTAAAGATCTTTTAATAGTAAATAGTGTATAAACTTCAGTTGAGGGGCACATGAATCACATGTGAAGTGGAGGAACGAAAAATATTTGATTATGTACATTATCTTATTTATTACAACTTCTTTGGTCCTAAAATCAATGCCCGGTAATCTAAAACCAATCACATCGTGGTCCTAAAAAACTATTACCTTAAATATATTAACAAACATTCCTTGAAATTGATTGATTTCAAACTACGTTAATCATCTGGTCTTGGATAAAAGCCAGATATTTCTAATATATTTAGCAGTAAAAATAAGCAAAATAATTGCACTCTTAGCAAACATAGAATCCCTATTTCATACTTGACAATTCCATAGTCCAAGGATTTGCGTTGTTTAAGCCAACGAAACAATATTAACAATGGTTAATATTGTTTCTTCTTTATATTTAGACCCCTACGGTGGGGACTAGCATTAATAAAAAGTTGTGTTATAAATTTCAAATAGCATACCAACATAAATGCATGAAAAATTTTTATCTAGATGAAAAATCCATTTTATATTTTAGTCAAATAATGGGCAAATCAAAATTTTCAAGAAAATTGAAAAAACTGTTTTGCACAAATTATGCAAAAAATAAGTAAAAATTTACCATCTATTGGCATTGTAAAAAGGAACACAAATTTACCGATATTATTTTCTTACATGTAAAAAAAAAATGTGATGAAAATATATCAAAAAAAAATATGTTTAAAATGTTCCAAGAAATCAAAATGATTCTTGTTGTCATATTGGGGTTTATTAATTTATGCCATTACTTTATGTAAATTGAAAATTGGCGTTTGATAAAAATGAAAAAAGAGAACAGAGAGGAAAAAAATGGAAAAGTTATTCAGAAAATGACAGAAATTTCAATTACACATCAATTTAAATGTGTCAAATTCATTTGCAAACAAATCTCAGATAAATTTCTGGAAACTTTATTTCTACGAATCCAATATTTCAATGGAAATCGTTGTTTGTTTGTTTAGCACCTGAAAAAAACAAAAAATGAACAAAAGTGCAATTTTTACTGATTTATCTATGTTTGCCAAAAACTTTTTTGTTATAGAATACACTTAGAACAACTACTTATTTGTATAAATATATTTTTTTTTCAAGGCACAGGTAACTTTTCAACTTAAAATTCGACCCCCTATCTATTTTCCTTGACCTAACAAAAATAATTTTTGTGTTTTTTGTAAAGAATACGCAATCTTTATATGACACCCCCTCTCCCCCCCAAAAAAAAAAAATCGAGACTCCTGTCTTAGCCTGACCAAGTTCAAAGGGGGCATCCACGTTAAGTGTTAAACTCGTAGGTCCAACAGTATAGGGACCCATAAAGGAACCACTCACAAAACTAACCCACACGAGCTCTCTGTTATAAATAAACAGATAATTTTCCATAAATATATTCATTATACTATAAACATTCTCAAAGTTAATCATAATTATACCCATACACGGTGTTCCAGAATAAGAGTAAGGTCTAAAAAATGAGGCAACATCTCATACATTTTTGAAGTCTGCATTTCATAGGTATACAAAAATGAAAATTTAATAACTGTCTGAGATATGGGCTTAGACTTTTTGTGCAGAGGTAGTGTAATTCAAAAAAATAAGATAGCTTTAAAGAACGAACTTTTCAAGAAAGTTTTACAATATATATGGGTCGTAAAATCCTCCCAACTAAAAAGTGAACATTTTTTCTACTTTTAAAATCACTAAGTGCTCAATTTGGTTAAGATTTGACAAAGTTATGACAAATTAAAAAAAGTTGAGCAATTCCATCAACTGAAGTGAGCAATAGGGCACGCAGATCCTTTTGGACTAACCAGTATGATCTCTGATTATTCATAGCCAATCAGAATCATTTTTGAATTATTGTGAACGTGTTTTGCTGAAATATAGACAAAAATGTGGAGTACTCTGTCATTGATCCCTCTATCTCAATCCTAATTCGGACACAGCAATAAGGTGATCTATTCTTAAAATTATATTTAAATTAAAAATAAGGTAAGTTTAAGAAAATATTTATTTATAATTAATTATTATTTACTTTGAGTATATTTTAAAAGAAATGCCTTAGGTACTTCAAGAGGAGTCACGAAGAGAACAGCCAAAAACATGCCTTTTTTACCTTGAAAAAGGGCTCATTTATGATTGGAAGAAAATAGTAGCAGAAAAAGTCTACTATGACCTCAATGACGATGAAGGATCCTTACCATGTACTGTGTGTAACAATTGTTACACAGTCTTGAGATCTCAAAACTATAATCAGCCAAGAAAGCTTCCAGGTATAATAGTTGTTTCTTGTGTAGATTTTGGATTTTGATTGAAGTTGACTTGTTTTCAGAATATTTTCCAGGGTTTAAAGAGTTGGCTGATTCCTTTACATCAATACCACCATCCACGAGAACCTAAGCAAACCAACCATGCAAATGTGAAACTTGCAAAGTTGCAAAAGCCTAAGATAGGTTAGTCCAACCCTCTCTTTTCTTGAAGAAGCATAAGAACAAAAGAAGAAGGCCTACGAAAAAACAACCTCTTCCCTAAAATACAATGCCTCTTGGACATGCAATCTCGACAAAAAAAAAGAGGGATCAGGCATCAATTCTCCTTTGCTAAAAAAAAGGCAAATTGCTGCTGACAAGATCTCTCAAAGCTCTACTACCATGGCCTTTATGGTGTCTGACTATTGGAAGAAATGTGAACCGTGTGAGGATGGTTTCATCTTTCTCTGGGGTAAAGACATTTTTTGGGCTGGTCTGGAAATACATTTAATGTCAGAACTATCTTAGATCTGTTGAACATAAGTACCACCCATGTTTTGGCATGTGATTTTAAAATATTCTGCTTGGATTGCAGAATCATGAAGCTACTTACCCTTGCTGCTGGTGTGAGGCCAAGAAACCTTCAACAGATGAGAAAGCGCCCTTGAAAACTCTCGGAAACATCAAAGCAAAGAATAATGTTTTTAAGTATTTTGCCAAAGAAGAAATAAAGATTGCCAGGGACTTCAAAAACTGTATACGTAACCCTCTAATTGGACAAGCTAACCATATAGTCATGGGAGTTTTTGACGGGATTTTCTATGATCCGACGTACTCAGTGAAAACAATCAAATATGTATTGGCAATCCAGGTCTTGAAACTGGTGCATATCTCCCAAAAGCTTATTTGTATTGTTCGAAGGCATTTTGTTTATTATTTCACCCAAATTTACTGTTTTGCCCGCAAAAGCAGAGCAGATGAATGGTCCCCCAGTTGCACATCTCTTCTGTTATTAAATATAGGTAATTCGTTTACATACTGAAGTATGTTTTTGGATTAGGGTATAAGAGCTCCAATCTTCCTGACGATAAAATCAACAAATCCTTTTTAAATTATGTTTCAATTAAGAATTAGAAATATCAACAGTCATTAAAAAAAACATTATTCAATGAATCTAAAAAGGTCTACTACGTATAAGTATCCTTTTTTTTTTCATAAAACCATATTGGTGAAAACTTTGCTAAGCAAATTACCTAAAATGTAGGAAAAAATTCTGTATAGGGAGTTTGCACAGTCAAAGAGAATATTTTTTTTTAATATCAGGTCCCTATTTTGCTTAGAAATGAGAAGAATGCGTACAATTAAGGGGAAATCCGGAAAGTTACTAACGTATAGAACTTTGTCATAAAGTCCGAGTAAAATGGAGGATATGAAAGTGGCAGCCTTCTTATAAAGGGTAAAACCAGATGCCCCAATTGATCTATTAACATTTGTATTTATTGTACCCTAGATTTATTTGTCAGTAAGATACTATTCTACAGAATCCATATCATTCTCAGAAACTACAGCATTTTGTCAAGTGCACAAATTCATTCATCAAAATAATACTTCCAATCGTTTTTGCACCTTGCACATGTAGCGTTGTTATTGGAATCAATGCAGTTGTTAATTTGAGTAAAATATTATTTAATTTCTGGGAAGATGTATTCTGTATCATCAGATATTTCATCAGTCGGTGTAAACAATGATACATTTTTCATTTTGTTCTTTCCTTTATACTCTTCAAGATATCGTAGCCATGAATGAGATTAATCAACAATTCTGAATTTGATTCTATTTAAAAGATATTTCACTCTAAAATGTTAGTTTGTCATAAAGCGAGGAAGGGGTTGTTCATTTACAGAATTTGGCAGAAAATCTTTACACACTTTGAACTTTATGTTGAAATCTTTACCCATGATGGTGAGTCTGCTTCAAATGTTTGACATTAGTTTCTCTTCGAAGAAGACTGGGGTCGTATATACCAATTATGTAAAAAAAACCAACACAAACAAACATATTTGAATTGAGCTTCTATGAGATTTCTGTCTCGACACCGGAATAAAACTTTGGGTCTCAAGCTCCAGTTGATATGTAAGGAAGGACCTCTTTTTGAATGCAAGTAAGATAGATTAAATGATGAGAAAGATACATACCATTCAGGAATAGAAGAATGATTTTCATGCCAACATATATTATCTGTTAGTATAACTATGTCCGGTAAAGAAAGATATTTGAAAAGTCTAGCTAGATAATACTTTCGGGTCAAATTTTGTAGAGAATTAATATTAAATGAAAAAATAGACACTGCCATATATATTTTTTTCCTTTTTTGGAAGGGATGATTTCAGATCGGGTACAAGTGGATGTTTGCTATTATTCATTTTGGATTCAATCCAGATCATGAATGAAGAACATTTTCGATAGAAATTCATAATGATGATGACCCTCGGGATATTTTCTTTAGACTTAAGGGGCTACTTCTGCATTCAGTATTGATAGTACTTCAGGCCACCAACTTAAAATGAATGTTACTGGTTACATTGCTTGATTTTATGTTCCTGTCTTCATTTGGAGCCTTATCGTTTGCATTTGAATTAAAATTTAGTTTCAAGTTATTTCCCAGTTTTTCCTTGAAAATGGACTCCCATTCGAAGATCTACAATTTTTTTCCAGTGTAATGAAGACGACTGTGGCAAAAATAATTTTCCAACTAAATCGATTATTTATTCTTTATGAAAGAATTAATTAATTTTAAATAAATGTCTGGTTATACATATATTTACATATAGAAGTCAAAAAATGGAGCCAATTCACAACTTAATAGAAATTCAAATGAATTTGATCCACATTTTAACCAACAAATTATTAGATAAATGAACAAGCCCAGTTAAAGTTTGATAAGATTTAAAAAAAGTCTATGAAGATATACCACCTCCATGTTCCTTAGTGTGTTCCTCCCAGCATTTAATCCATTCAGCAAAGTTAATTAAAAGATGGATTTGCTCTCTTTGATTTGCTCAGGTTTGGGTTTAAAAAAGCGTCCCTCTTGTGGATATACATGGAGTTAGAGTTAACGCTGACACAGGTCCTAAATCATTTCAGCATTTATCAAATTTTTCATCCTGTGAAGCATAATTATTAAGAAGGTTAGGATTATATTTTTGAAAAAAGATCACTGACAAATCTATATTTGTCATTTCGATCGGTTGAAGTAAAATACCTTAATGATTAAGCTTGTAATCTATTTTTAGTCCATGATCAAGTTCACTAGCTTGAATTTCCATCAAAGGAAGGACAAGTAAACTTCCTCTTTCCTAGTCAGTTGTTGTAAATTTTTTTAAAAGAGGTGTACAGAATCAAGGATCATAAATATTTTTGTTCCAATGATGAAAAAGGGATGATAATATATGTTGGAGCAGTTCCATTTCCAAATTATAAAGATAAAACATACGATATGCTGCATGAGCATCAAAAATTGTTGCAACTGGTTCAAAGCCCATTTCCGTAACTACTTTAAGAACCATCATATATTTTTCTTTAATATTGGATGACTTATTTTGTTCTTCACGCGGTCTATGAAGATAAATTTAAAAGGGGATTTGTTCCAGATTTCATCAGTACCGGATCTCTGGCATTGATACTACAGAAAAATGGCTCGGGGAAGAAGGGAAAATTACAGGCCTATATCCCTTCTAACTACCTCCTACGAAATCGTTACGGGTGTTTAAAAAAATAGAATGATCAAATTCCTCCAGCAATTCATCCCTCCAGCCCAAAAAGGTTTAATTAAATCAAGGTTCCTTGAAGATATTCCTCGCTTCTTTAAAGATTTTTCAGCGATTTGCTTTTACACGGTGTATAGTATTGTTTTTTATAGAAACAAGTTCAATGCAGTGTTCTTAAGGACTTTTTTTCGTTTCGTTCTAAATTTTGTTATTTTACAAGTATGAAATAAGTTAAAAATTTAAAAAGATGAAGATTAAATAAATCCTTCCAGCATCTAAAAAAAAGGGGGGGGGAAGTCATAACGGTGAATTAAGTGATTAGCACTTCACCATTCGAATTGCTGTCGGGTTTGTTGATTTATGTTTTATCTTATTATATTGGTAATAGATATTAATATCCGTGTAATATATTTTTTCCCATTTTTTCCACTACCATTTTTTCATGAAACGCTACATCCAAGGGATCAATCATAAATTGTATTCATGTCCCTATGGAAACGAAACTGAAGTAAAGTTAATTTATTACTTCGTTTATATATCAAAATGAATAAATTATGAAAGAACCATGAGGTTAGGGAATCGACAGATGACAACAAAATACTGAGGATATTTGTATGTTAGTAAGCTAACATTGTGCTTGAAATTATTAAATTTTATTCCCAAATGAATTTATGGTGGATCAACTCATCTGGATACATGGTTTCGGGGTATACTTTCCTTCGAAAGAAGGAACAAAATTAGCAGTAAATATTTATTTTATATATTTTTTTTTTTTTGAACCTGTCAAAAATATAATCAGTCATCATTAAACTAATCTATTTATAGTAGATATGAAGGAAAAAACAAAATTATAGACGATGGAATTATGTTTGATTTTTTGGATTGCCCCATTAGTAACAGCAGTGACACAGATATTAAAATGGATGACATTCCTGTGCTTAAGATAAATTGACTCTTGTATTGAAATAAAATAGATTTTTTTTTCTTCATATTCCACGGTCTTTCAACCACATTGATTGTAAATTGAAATGAGTTTAAAATTGATTACATATTTATATATTTCATACTATTAAAATCCTACAAGGATATATATTCGATATTTTATTTAATTGGTAATTAATTTATACTCCATTAACATTTATATTTTTGTGTATTTTATTGTCTGGCATCAAAAAAAAAATCTCCATATTATAATACAAATTTTGGCAATGGTTTATTACGCAAACTTTGGCAAAAACGAAGACTAATAGAGAATAAATACTTAAAGTGGGAGTTGTATTGACTTAATAAAGAAAATTCTACTAATTCAAATGGAAATAAAACAAAATGGAAGACCAAATTAAAGAAAGGAAATTCCGATGTATTTAAATATACATCGGAATTCAAAGATCCCATTGAACTACAAAAAGAAAATGTTTTTTATTAGGCTTGAAGCAGGAAGTATACTTCAAAATAGAAAAACTATTTGAAAAAAAAAATACAATCTGTATTGCAGTAACGATCATCTTTATGGAAATTGAAACCATACTCCAAATGATATTGCGTAGGGAATTGTCATCCTGTACTTCAGTCAACTTAAGTTTAACTTTGTTCGAATATCATTTCATAAAGACCCCTCTTCTGAGGGTTATAAGACATGAAAAAGGGTTATTACATATTAGAAGACTAAAAAAATTAGATTATTTTACAACAAGAATTATAAACCCAGTCTTATTCTCTTTTGGTAATGTATTTGTACTATCTCATGATAAAGCTGAAGGTTTTGAAATGCCTGGCAGAAATTGATGGATAAAATGTAATTAAATTTGCTGTCTGGTCTGAAATAAAATCCAGACATAATGAAATATATAGCTATAAAAATAAGAAATTGCACTCTTAGCTAACCTAGAATACCTATTTTATACACGACTATTCTATTGTCCAGTGATTTACATGTGGCGTGCTTTGTAATATCAATAGTGTAGACAGTAATGGATAATTTTATAAACTAAATTAGATACATAATTTTTTACTATAAATTAATTATATATGAACCCTTAAAGTTAATAATAATCAATCAAAGAAAAAAAACTCATTAGTTATTTTTGAAAAATAGAGCCAATGAAAAAAAACGAATGTTTTTTTTTTTCACGTTCATTGTTCATTTTTCTGCTCAATTTCCAGGCTTATTAATTTATAAATTGATTAGAGGTACTACCCAGTGTTTGAAGAGTTATTGAACGTTGACGAAAAAATCATTTTTAAAAAATAATAGCTACCCAACAAATCCTTAGTATTACTCTCACGAGCATACGTAGAAAATCATTAAATACTTTTAGAATTCATCTCCATTAGAATAAAAAATAATAATAACAACTTGAAAGAAAATAAAAAAATATGATTTGATAAGCCAGGGAGTACTTTAGGCTGTTGGTAAACCTCATTTAAAGTTACGAGTTTTTTTAAAATTTTGTTTAAAGTAATTCACTTTCTTACTTTTTTAATATGAGGTAAACTAACTATTATTAAACCTTTTAATTCAAAAGAAACTCCAAACTTTAATTAAAAACCATTAAAACCCTACCCTTCCATAAATCCAGCAGATGTTTTTATTTACTAAAAATATATAAGAACAGTTCCTTCAATTAGTCTAAATAGAATTCGTCTATGTGGTGTGTGGTAAATTGTAGGCATTTTCTAGTATACAAGATTAATTAAAGTTGACAATCAAAGCAGTGTCTTATACATTCAAAAGGTAATCATTATTCTTTAATTATAGGGAACTAAAATAACTTACGTAGCTAACTTAATATTATCAGGGTAACCTTTCTTCCGAAAATATAACAGAAAAAAAACCCAACAATCAATTGTTAGCTAGACAATTATTGCTCATATTGGAATTATTATTCAATAGTTGTTGATAAAACATGAGAAGACTCACTTTGTACAGGTGAATTCAAGCCAAAATAGGAATAGATCTTGAAGCGCAGAATCCAAAACTTTTTCAATCCAGTTTTTATCTCAATCATCTGTATTCTAAAATATCTGGGAGTATACTAATTTGGTACTATTAGCGTTTATTCTACACCCTTATAAGGTCTGATAGTTTTCAACAGATGAAGTCTCCTCCTGTTGTCCCTCATGGAATTCAGTATCCGTGTAGTATCCAATGTAAGTTTAGGATTGACATCAGAGTAATTCCTAGCTTTGTAATTACTAGATACGGAGTGTAATTTGAGTGCATTTACTTTTACTCATAGCTGTATACGTCGGCACAGCAAAGCTTCTCTCTTTTCAAAGATTCTTAAAATTATCAGTGTTACTGCATCAATTTTTTTTCTTTAATATAAAGGATGTGATTTAAATTTACAGCTCTGTCTATGAGTAGTTTAAACAATTTAACAGGTTACAAACTTTGAAGTATATAATGAGTGAGCAAAATTCTTAAAATCTACTCGAAAAAAAAACTTTGTAAAATAAATATTATATGAAAGAAAGCTCTTGGTATTAAATAGAAAAATAATCACACCTACATATATATAATCTAAATATCACTTGAAGTAGATCTATTATAATGTTTTCTTTTATAGGATCATAAAAAAACCTATATTTATATTATAACTACGTACTAGGTAGATATATCAACGTATATTTTTGTCATTAATGTATTATTTTTATTTTTTTAATATAATTTCAAAATAATAAAGGATCTACCAAATTGTTTCGATATAAATTGTAAAACCTTTTGATGTCTGAATAATTTCTTAGAGAACATTGAAGTTAAAAAGAAAAATGCTATGCCCATAAAGCAGATCAAGGGTCATCATCATGAATAAAAATAATACAACAATGGAGGAGTATTGTACTGTACTCATTATTCTTTCATTTTTGAGGAGAGAACCTCTCATATGTATAAACTATAAAGTGTCACCACAAAGGGGTTTGCTCATGAATGGCAGAGAGTACCCCCGGTGAGTTATTAAAATAAGTCCTTGTTAGACTCGGAGTGGAATAGAGGATCAACATTGGAATAATGCATACATCATATAGATATAATGAAGGTTTTGTGCGTATATTCTTCTTCTAAAAGCTGCTCACAGCTATATTTTATGAAATGTCATGACAGATTTTTCAAATTGTCAGGATAACCATGTCATTTTTCCAGTTTATATATATATATATATACTGGTGTAGAGTATTATTTTCATCTAGAATTGTCACGATTTAAATATTTTCGTGACGGTTTGGAAACTAATATTATTGAGCATATGTTAATTTATGAAATTTTTTTAGTGACAATAAATATTATCAGTACTTTGGTCCAAAAACAAAAGCTTAATATTTACAATTTCATAAATTATAAAACTTTAGTAATGGTTCAGGATAATTTATTAGTTCCTGTTGATTTATATTCAATTTTTAATGTCTTGTAGAAAGATATTATTATCTAACAAAAGTTGTCATGTTAGTATGACAATCACCATTACAAAAGATAGAAATTAAATTTATTGATTCTCTCATTACTTTGTCGAAGAAATCATTTACTACATTTCTGAACTTATTTTGGTTAGATATACTTAACTTCAGATTATATTAAAATCATCCAATGCAACTACATAAATGATCTTTGTTGATGAAATCTTATCTAACATTTGTGGATGTTGCATATCGTCGGAATTGTAAATAAATGAAATTTCACAATTGGATAGTTTTTCTTAGAAAAAATCGACTCCCTCAAATGGCAATGCAATTTAAATTTTTTGGGTTGCGCCTATATTTTAAGTATAATGATCAAATATATAGATAAACTACATAATTACACCACAAGGGTTATTCACCAAATAAACTGATTCCATGAGTTATAGTTGAAATCAGTACTAAAATATTAATGATATAATGCTTATCTGCTTTAGTATTGACTCATGTAGGTCATCAGGCGCGCAATATATATATATTGTACACTATGTCTTTTTCAAAATATAGCTTTTGTATTATTAATAGCTATTCCTAAAAATATTCTTGTCTTGACTGATACGTAGGAGTATATTTGGGACATCTAGCAGAGCTCATCCATAACTTTCACATAATTTTGTCCTTGGGAAGAAAACAATTCTTTGAGGAGAGGAACATGAAGTTAATTTGTGGGTCTCACACTTATTTATGTAATTAAAGTTAAAATAAATCTCCTTTCTTATAATGGATGTTAAACGAACCGTGATAACAATAGGCTACTCTAGCGATAAAAATAGCCTAAATACAATTTTAGACAAATCATAGTTAGAGATAAGAAAAAAAAAACCATTCATGATTAATATACATGACGCCTCTTCCCTTTCAGTCTCTTTTGTCCTAATGAGGGCCATTTTTTAGAGTGAAGTAGTTATAAAATGAAAGAGAGATTTGGATTACAAAATTGTTAATTAATATTTGATCAAATTAAAAGTGTTTTTTTTTGTTGGATTCTTTTATTTCATGTCATCTAAAAATAAAGTTATTTTTATTATTTCTTCTCAGGCCCAGTTAATTCATTGTCTCTAATACGTCCATATTACAATTTGTAGATAATTGAATAAAGCTAAATGGGAGGAAATGCTCAGAACAATTTATCTTGAAGAAGCAGTATGAATGAGGAAAGATAAATTTGCCACCGCCTCTAGTAAGCTCTACATATAGTAAAGACGAAATTATATGATTTGATTATTGAGAGGAGACTGTAGGGGATGAATGATGTATTCTCAGGGGGCATCGGTAGAATATATATATATATTATTATTTTTTTTTTTTTTTTTTGGGGGTTAATTTTTTTTTTTTTTTTTTGAAAGTCAAAAATAATAACAAAATACTCCAAAATTAAATTTTTTGGAAAAGTAAATTCCAAGAATTAAATTTTGGGAAAAAAAATTCCAAAAATTAAATTTTGGGGAAAAAAATCCAGAAGTATCTATGTATTAAAAAGATAAAATTACATTTTTTTTAGGGGGGGGGGAGGGTAGGTCGATTAATACAACCTCCCTAGCCCATCCTCTGCGGACATCCCTGATTGTATGGATAGATTGCAAGTCCCAGCATGATCCTACGAAGGATGTTGATTATCACCCCTTTTGTTGTAGGATTCAACCCAAAGCTGAGCTTGAAGCAGGTGAGAGAAAGTGATCCTGGATCCGGGAGGAGGGAATGAGGGGCCCGCGCAAACTTGCTTATTGTAAATACGTGGATTAGACTTGTATAAGAGGAGAGGAAGAAAAAAATAAATGATGAAATTGATGATTTTGATGTAGTGATTGAGTATAGCCTATAAAAGGGAAGAGTAATGACGGGATTTACTTCTCCTCACTATTAAATATTTAGGATGACGTCATTTCTAATTCATAAACACCATATATCCTTCATACCCGTCTCCCATTCATCACTAATCATCACTCATCTCCAGGGCCGACTGCCCAGCTCTATACAAAATCTACTAACGAGGTGTGAAGGAAAAAATAGATATAGTTGTTGGTACGGAAAAAGGAGAAAATTGACAGTCAGAAGAATTGCCCTTGGTACAATTTCCTGTCATTTATTAACAGCATCAGAATACCTCCACCCAAAACTTTGTATTGTGCAATGACAAAACCACCATCCAGGTAAAAAACCACAGCCCCCATTTCACAAAGCATTAAGGCTCTCTACCAATACTTCAAAACAGATACAGAGTCCATGGGTCGTTTAAGCCTACGGCAGGGCCACCAAACAGCATAAAAATGACCACCAACACTTCACAAAATATATCAACTCCTCCAAATACTTCAAAATAAACCCCAAGCCCATGGGTATATGAAGACTTCAGACACCATGTAGGTTAAAAATCAACAGCAAACTTTTCTCAAAGCATTTAGGCTCCCTCCAAATACTTCAAAATGAACCCGGGGGCCATAATTATAACGTTCTCAATGTCTTTGCTGTAGCTTAATCAACCCATGGGACTGGGGCTCATTTTGAAGTATTTAGAGGGGGTTTATATGTTTTGTGAAGTGTTGGTGGTGATTTTTATGCTGCTTGGTGGCCCTGCCATAAATCTTAATCAACCTATGGGCCTGGTTAAATTTTCTAAGGGGTAATTATCCAATAACCCTGTAGGTGTTATAAAAAAGGAAAGCATGTTCTATGTACATAGTATTCCTTCCTCTGACATATAAATTGTCCTTGAAGCAAAAAATATACAACCAATGTATATTTCTTTTTTGTTCATTGAATAAATGCCATTTTTGCGGGACAACAAACATCTCCTTCAACAATTTTTCCTAAATCCAGTTACTAAGGAAAAATAATCAACAATTTTAAATCTTAAAATATATATATTTGTTTTCTTCACATTGCAAGGCTATTTTTAATTACTTTTTTGTTCTTCCTAAATAGAATTTATATGAGTTAAGCTTCATTTCTTTTTCTTTTTTTGTAACCTATTTATTTTGTTTCTAATTATTTTTTTTCGGTGGAACCAAGAAATCCAAGAAACTCAACATATATAATCTTTCAATTTAAAAACAAACAAACGCCAAGACAAGTATATTAATTATCTAATATATGTGCTTGAGGAGGGAGCAACAGAAAATAACAAATAATCGTAAAATATTACAAATTTTTTGGTATTTAACTGTTTTTATTTCATTATAATGTTTAAATAGTTATCCTTGTGGTGTTACACTGATGGTCATAAAGATAATGATGACAACACTAACTGTAGAAAAAATCAAAATGAGACCGATAAGAATTTAGAATCTTTCATGAGAGCTGCAGATAAGAATGGGTTGACAATAAATCCAAATATTCTTTGATTTTGGGACACCTATGAAGGCCCGATAAATGGGACTGCTTTTACATCCCAAATTATAGGAAAGATTCTTGTTTTGCAAGAGGAAAATGGGGAAATACAAAAAAATTACACCCAACATATTCTTGAAGTATTCTTCAAATATTTGGCATTGTAATTATAATTATAAATTTGAGAAGAACACAAATATATCTTTGAGTAAATTAATTTTCCTTGAAAACATTTTATACATAAAAAGCTGTATCATGAACCGCTTTCAAGATAATCTAGAAGGAAATTACATTTTTCTATAAGAAATTGGCAATTTTCAAAACTTGTTGTACTACATCTAAACATTGTTCAATTTCGCTAAAACTTTGTCATATTTTCATCAAAAAGAACAGATTTTGACCTCATTTGTCCTGGGCATCTCAACAAAGTCAAAAAAAAGAAAGACCCTATTCTGTAATCGTAGCCGCTTTTTATAATAGGAAAATAATTCTCGCGTCTTACAAATCAAAAAGCTTTGAGTTTCTTCTTTAACCAAAAACATTCTGATACGATCAAGAATGAGACAATTGTTAGATGGATATTGGAATTGTTGTGTTTCTCTTTTGACATCCAATATAGAACAGGAGAAAAAAATGTGATGAAAGATCAATTTTCATGAATGTGGTGAATAATGTTTGATAACTCATCTGATAAACATCAAAGTATTCATAAGAAATTATCTCATCCTCGGATTACCCGAATGTGCCACTTTGTTAAAGCTTGTAATCTCCCAATTTCTAAGAATGTGAGTTCCACTTGCAAGGAATGTCAAGAACTGAAATCTAAATCCATAAGGAATTACGGTAACAATTGAATTAAAACTACTTAGGCTCATGAAAGGGTGAGCCATGGTTTTAAGGGAACCTTACCTTCAAATAGCAAAAATAAATTAATTCTTACCCTAGTAGATGAATATTCCAGATTTTCTTCTACTCATCCATATGTAGACTTCTATTCCAAATCAGTCATTAGATGTCATCAGGATTTTCGTGCCATTTTCAGTCTTATTAGATCCTCTTTTTATATTTTTTCTAGATTACAAAATCATATAAAAAATTTATCAGTTAAAATGTTAGTTATTCTTTAGTTATATATGACTTTATGGTCGGATGATAGTGTAATAATTATTACTTTGAATTATTATTGTTTATCACTTTGAGCTTTTTGGAATAAACACAAATACAGAGCTGTTTTAAATATTTGAGTCAAGGTCGGTGTCCACATGTAACATATGTGTACACATATACAACGTGTCTAATTTTGGGAACGGACAAATCCAAAATAAATTATAAGAACACTACGTCCTCTAAATCAGTAATTTTGTTTCTCGAAATGATGAGTTTCTATGATTTTTCATTTACATTTTAAAAGCACTAGACTAACAAAAGTCTTGTCAAATGTGTTGATTTATTTATGCTTCTTGTTTTCTCTACTCTAAAACCTAAATTATTTTAAATCACGGAACCTCTATATTTGCAAAAATATTAATGTCGATTACAATTATATACAGGTTCCAACCTTTATTTAACAACCAAATATTCTAGAGGAGAAGTAATCTTTCATTCTAATCAACAAGTTGCCAAATCAAAACTTGTAAAGAAAATTACAAAAAAAAACTTGAAATAAGAATTTATTGGCATTGTAAAGAAAACACAGCAACTGTCAAGATTTCTTTCGTAGTAGCAAAATCAAAAAAGTTAAGGAAAATAATGTCATAGAAAAAAACTCCTCTATAACTGGTTAATGTTTGCAAATATTGTAAAAATTATTTAATAAAATGTACCAGGAATTGAAAATACCATATTGTAAGATTATAATTGTATATGTTAAGATTTACTATTTTATGTCAAAATACATCGTTTTGAGGCATTCCTTTTTAAAAATTGGAAATTTACGTGTATTGAAAAAACGAAATTTCTAAAAAAATTATAAACTAATTGGATTTTGTCTATAAATCCAATATTCCATTTGAATATTGGTCCTTCTTCTTACCCTACCCTGATTGTACAGACTCGATTATTTTTTCTGCACTAATGCTATTTTGAATTTAGAGCCGAAATTCCTTTTTTTCTCCAAAATAGAAGCAGCAGCTGATATTAACAAGGGGCAAGTCGGTTGCATGCCAGTCTATTTTGGAGTTGGAAAACTGCAAAGTAAAATTTTACAAAAAAATAGGAGAAATGAATAAAGTAAAAAGTTGACCTTGAAATATTATTTATCCCGTTTTGCGGTTTTTAATACTAAATAAGTCACCACGAAACGCAAATACCCATATAACATGGATTTTTTTTGTTACACGATATGCAAGGATCCCTTGTACATTTATTTCTTAGACCGCTATATAGATTTGGTAATCGTAATCCTTTTTTAGCCCACCCAATTTTGTAGTGTTGGCAAACTAAAGAGTGAATTTTCTTTTCCTAAGCTGTTGTCGTTATTATTTAACTCCTGGGGAGTGAACTTCCTTTTCTATTAGATTCAATTATATTTAAAGCCTGATTGATCATTTGTGCGTGCTCATAAAAGACTCGAATATTTGTTGCAGAGGTATAATTCTAAGGCCTTGTTGGACGCAAAGTAGAATTGAGAATCGACATCAAAGTATTTTAAAGTTTTTCCTTGTTTATTTTGTTATGTGTAAACGTTACCTGATAAAAAGATATGATAAACTCGTCGCCAGAATAAAATGGACAAGGTATTACGAGTTTAGGAGAAGAAGTACAGATGATCTTTTTGTCCCTAGAGAAGCGGTTAGCTTCGATTGATTAGAAATTATTTGAGCAAAAACAAAAAAGAAGTTCTAAATACTATAAAAGAAAACCGTAGAGGGTTAAAATCCCAGTAGTAAAAAAATAGGAATGTATCATACATTTTAGTGATGGAATGGAAAAAATCACGATGGCGATTTCTATATGATTCTAGTAAAAATTGGGGATACCGATTCCTATTTTTTAACATTTAAAATAATTCTTAAAAATACCATTTTTCTATCAGGGTTTCCCACATAATTATATTTTAGGGGGGCTTGGTTTTTGGATTTTTTGAAAAAAGAATTCAGAAATTAAATTTCAAATATCAATTGGAAAAAAAAAAAATCCAAATATACAGTTTGATAATGATTTTTTTTTTCAACAAATCAAAAAATAGAATATTTGAAAAAAAAAATCAAAAATTAAATTTCTCAAATTAAAATGTTTTGAAAAAAATTAAAATATCCCATGTTTTGGAGAAAAATTTCAAAAATACATTATAATCACACAAAATGCTACCAATTTTCACCACTTGACAGAGTGCCAAATAATTTTCTCGTATTAAAAAAAATAAATTTTGTAATTTGACACTTCATATGAGAAAAATCAAATTAATTTTCAATCTAACAAACATCAAAAATTGTCATGCAGTAATAACTACCTACTCAGCACTTTTTTTTTAAGTCAAATAGCATCAAAATTCGTCAATATCTAAGCTACGAAGAAAAGTATTTCAAAAAGTTTTACAATTTTTTTTTTTTTTCACCAGTAGTTTGATATAATTGTGATTTACCTTTCTTTGAACTGAAGTGTAAAGGCTCGAAATCTATTTTGTGACTTTAACTACTCTTCCAGTTTTTCCACCTCTGCTGAGAAAATGCCAAAGACACACATTTTTTAGATAGCTTACTTTTTAACAAAAACTGTCCATCAATACGTTACTTCTCCCCTCTGCCTAGGGCTTACCCTAATTTCTCCATAGCTATTATCAAAAAGTTATATTTTTGGAAAATAAAAATTCAAATATTAAATTTTAGGAAAAAAGTTTGAAAAATCAATAGTTGTTCTCAAAAAATTAAATGTTAAACCATCTCATCATCGGAATATTATGAGAGAATTTAGGTTATGTAATAAATACTAGACATGTTATACGACTAATAAGCTAACTACAAGTATATTTTACCAAAAATGTGTAGTCTCTGTTGAGTGCTCATAATTCATTTGCAATTTTTTATGACAGCTAATCTTAAGAATGAAAAATAGTTTTTACTTTTTAAAAGAACCATAATGATCAAACACGCAAAAGCCTAAATCTTAAAAGTTGTGTTATTTTATTTTGCTCAAAAAAGTAATTTATATGAAGTAAGTTCCATTTGTCTTGTAACATATTTAGGTTTGTTTCTGAAGTGTATTTTTTTCTTCTGAGAAACAATAAAGCTTAATAACAAAATACATATATTTGCTTGATTTAAAAAGAAAAAGTGTGGAAAAGTTAATTCATTATTTAATATATTTCTTTTACAGAAAAGAAAAAGATGGATAACTTCCATTTACTTATTTCATTAATGTTTTCCTTAGTTGACTCAATTCCAATTTTGAGTTAATGTCGGATATATACCCTATCTAATTTTTGGAGCGGATAAATACACCGTTTATTTATATGAACTTTGCATATTAGGGGGGGGATGTGGAGTTGATGTGGAAGTCGCTGAATATGTCGTGGTTGAGACAATTGCGATTACGTAAAGACCTTTATATCACCCTAATTTGAAGCTGGTTTTATTCACGAACAAATCACTCATTCTATAATCGACAATTTATGGGTCCAGGTGAAGTCGAAATAGATTTAAAAAAACTCATTAGTTATGAGGGTACTATTGAGTAGATACTGGAATTCAATTACATCACATTTTATCGCTCTTCGGCCCTGAAAAACCTACTAATTACATTGGTCGCTATTATAGTTTAGATTAAATTTTAAATCTAGTGGACTTACCTCGGTAGGAGAAATAGAATGGCGACCTTAAAACAAGGTGGGGGTAATTTTTGACACCCAAAAAAGTACAAATGAAGTCAAATTAATCTTCAGATATAAGATTCCGACCCTTTACTCCCTAAATTATCAAACTGGAGGGAATCCTAAATTAAAAGATAAAAAAGTCGGTGCAGACTTGGAATAGAATTTGTCAATTTGTAGTAGAGAGAAGACTATTAGGTTGTGTTGGGTCCAGGGAGATCGTCAATGACCATAATCCACGGATCGTCATGCAGATACTTTTTTCAAATGCAAAACAAAAAAGGTTTGGCGACTTTGGGCCTCTTCACGAACAAATCGAATACAGAAGAGTATAGGTAGAGTTGTTTTCTTTGTCGAGCAAGTACCTCTTCTACGATTGCTCGAGGATCCTCGGAGTCCGTACCATCCTAGAGGAAAAATTAAAGAATAATACGGGATGGATTTGAGAATACTAGACTGGATGATCACTACCTCAAGTGAACATAAAGTGCATTTTTAAAATAGACTTTTAATTACAAATTGTTTGAACATAGTTTACGTTGTTCGATGTAAAGGCTCAAGCCTTTCTATAGTCCTCAAAACTTTTATTGTTAATGTTGTTGATAGACATTTTTCTAAAATAACACCGACAACATTTTATATAGATTTGTTTTGTTCATTTACGAACACCCGTAATTATTTTTCTCAAAATAATTTAGATAGGTTTCTTGTTAGTAGTAGGAGTGAAAATTTCATGATAAATTATATTTCAGAAGTACGAGAATAACAAATGTAATTCAAATATAATTATACCCTTGTGCCCTTTTTTCTCCTCCAAAACGCAAACTATTTTAAATTCAGAACCTTTATATTTTGAAAAGAAACATTAGGGATTATAATTATACATATTTTGCTAGAAACTAAATAGTAAAAAAGTGATTAAAATTAAAGGAGTTTCCTATACTCTTTTAATTTTCTGGATCTCTCACTTTCTTATATCGTTATAATCGAGCTCATATGGGTATTGCCATTAGTGGCGATGAATTCTGTCGTAGCATTGATAAGGCAGTATCAGGCATTCCTTAAGTCATAAAATTAGTTGATGACATTCTCCGATTCTATGAAGTTCTAACAAAGATTTGTTATATTTTTGTACAAAGCGAAATATGGGATATTACACTATCCAAAAATAAGTTTTAACTCGGTACCACTTTGCAATTTGCTGGATATATTCTTTCGCCTGAGTGTAAAGGACTTCATCCAACTAGAATTAGTTGGATCAAGAAATTTCCAAAATAAAAAAAATGACTCATTTGAATTCTTTTATGGGCCTGGCATATAAATTGTCAGATTTTGCACTTGGTATTAAACATGTTCTGGTTCTTTTTCTAAATATTTTATTTTAAAAATAATGTGTTTTTGTGGAATATTGGGCAACGGGTCAAGTCAAGGATGGCCTTACTAATCATAATGGTAAAAAGCTTACATTCAATACAAATTTGGTGGAGGTGATGGAATCACCCAATTTTGTCATTTTATTTATTTAGACGTTAAATTGTTATGAGAGGGTTGCCTTCTAGAGACTCACACACACTCATGTATTTTGAGAGAATAAAACTATATATCGACTCCTCATTCAATCCATTATCATAAGTTGACATTCCTTCTGTTCCAAGTTTTGTAATAGTTTCCAATAAAATTGACAAATTTCATCCGTTGGCATCAAGAACTTGCTAGTAATTTTCATTTGGAGGCATCATTTTGATCCAATTCATATATAAATATTTTCAAAATGTATTATGTAGTACATGGCAGGCTTGACCCTTGACCCCAAGAGATTCTGGTAAGAAATGTAAGTCAAGGTACCATTCCTTCAAAAGAGAATTTGTCTAGGTCATTTTAAAAAAATTGTTTGGTTTGAGCAATTAGCCTATTGAACTTTTTTAAAACTTCACAATTTGTTTACTGTTGTTTTGTAAATACATGGGCTAATCAGGTGACATGATATAAATTTGGACAACGTTTTTTAAGTATTTTTCCGGCCTCTATTATGTACAAAGCTCCATCAGTGAGTAATAACTTACAATTTACTTAACTGAAACCAGTGACGACATTTCGAAGGGTATCATTTGCGTACTCGCAAATATCTTAGGCTTTTTATAACCTTTTTTTATAAACTCTAATTCACATAATAATAAAAAAAACCATAATCTAACTTAATTTTGACACTTTATTACAAGCAATATTTGTATCATTTTTGAGGATTCAAGTTAGATTGCACCACAACCAATCATGGTTAGAGAAAATAAAGTGTAAATGTGTGTATCCTTTGTTGAAAGATTCATGGGGGATTATTCAACTTTATTTTTGCGGCATATTTCCCCTTCCTCTCATTTCCTGTTGTCCGAATATCGCTTCATCATATATCTAATTATATAATCAAACCCCTGGTCCAACCAGATACACAGTTATCCCTTCAACGATAGAAATGATTCCCAATATCATTTTATCGGCTATTGAATGAAGGGTTTTGCAATTGGATGTGTCTTCCAAAAATATGAACCAAGAATCATCAAAGCTGCTTTATAATCTAACTAAAATCTAATTTTGTTTAATTATGTAATAGAAAAATGAGCAATTTTATACATAAAAAGGCAAAATGAGCCATTCTTATGCAATCGAGCAATCACTCATAAATCCTAAGTCTAGTTAATACTCATTTTCATATAGGCAAATAATACTATCTACCGGTATGTTTTTGGTAAAAAACCAAAAATTACCGTGGTAATCCTGTCAATTAGAAAAAATGCTTTGAAGGAGAGCAGATGAGCTATCGTAACATTCAACAAAATCGACAGCTGTTTACAAAAATGCAATTTTTGTAAACAGCTGCCTATTTTTTTAGCTTCAATTAGACTTAGCTTTTCTCAGCTATGATGTGAAGGAACTAAACACGAACCCCAATCCTCATCTAGCAATGATAGAGGTTGGAAGATCTCCGATGTTGATCCTTAATTCTACATTGATTCTAACAAGGACTTACTCTAGTAAATATTCAGCGTTACTCTCCGTCATTTATGATCAAACACATTCGTGGTTCGCTTTATAGTTGATACATATAAAATTAAAATTGTCTACCAATTTTCAATGACAAATCTTTGAGCCAGTCCTTTGTTCAAAATATATACAGTATATTTTTGATTATGTATTCTTTGATCAAGTCATGATCAGATCCTACCCTGAATTTCAAACATCATTCACCATATTTTCAACTATTTTTGATTCCCAATCCTACGCTTGTTGTATTCAAATACAAAGAGCAGCAATAATAATTTGAAACACATTATTTTTTACTTCTTTGAGAATGCAAATGAAAAAAACAAACACTGACAAATATATTTTATCTTAAATTTGAAGGATATTAGATGTCAAATACAGAATCAAAAAAATGTTCAAATACGCCGTTCCTTAAATTAACAATACTCTCGTATATATATATATATATTTCAAATATAAGATATTTTATATTTGTTTATATTATTTAGTTTTAAAAAAGAACGAATAGCGTAATAAATGGCTTATGAAGAAAATGGAATCATAGAAGAAATATGACGTAATATTTAAAAGATTTATAAGTAGGAGTCTACGGATGGTTTGGAATCGGGAAGAATCGATCTTTTTGAGATATCGGATCAGCTCTATTTATACATAAAATAACTTCAATGACTGTAATTTTCTGATAAATTCTAAAGTATCCCATAAAACTCCCATCCAGAGTGATTGATCTATGTTCTCGTGAGTGAGTTTAATATAATATTTATTTTTTACCACATTCATCAAATATAAAACAGATTTAAATCCTTAGTAAATACAAATATAGGATCAAACCAGGAAATACCAAAGTCAGTCATTGAATCAATTTTACTAGTATATAATATAGCACTGAGGTAATTTCGGTTGATTTAAAGGTGTGCGATGATAAAAGGAGGTTATAATCTTGAACCTCTAAGAACAACATGTTGCAATCGAGACACCCCTCCTGAGATTATTGGGTAGTAAATATCAGTCTTGCCCTAAATCATAATTTAATCTTATTATATCAATTTCAAGTGTATATATGTACTATTGATTACCTCCGCCAACGAAGTAATAAAGTTATGTTTTTGTCCCTGTTTGTTTGTTAGTCACCAAGATTACAGCAAAAGTTACCAATTGATTTTAATCAAACTTTGCACAAAGGTTATACATGGTCACAGTAAGAGGCCATTAAATTTGGAGAGGTCAAGATAGAACAAAATGTAAAAAATGCATAATCGGCTTAAACTTTGGAACACATTGAGATACGTAACTCAATTTTATTTTAAGCAAAGGTTTTGTACTCTACCAAGTCCCTATTCTAATTACTAAAATATTATTTGCTGGCCAAGATTATCAAGAAATATTTTTCCATTAAATAAGTTATCCAGAATGTTTAAGTTAAACTAAATCCAAACATTTCCAAATTGAAATATAAAAAAAAAAAAAAAAACTTAGATGTAATTTGAAGATACATGATTCCAGATTCAAAAGAGAGCCTTTATTGAAAAGTATTTTGGTATTTGTATTGGGTTATCAAGGTGTACATATTGAGTGTTGTCCTCTGTAGATCATAAAATCCTAAATTTTGAGTTAAAAAGATCCCTGTTTTTCTCATGAAAAACAGGGACTAAGACCAAGGATTTGTTTGGGAGCAATCTTCTATATCATTAGAGCAAAATTTGAATGTTTGTCGATCCCTTATTTTTTGGGGCTATGCTGCGTACTACTTTTTTTTTTGTTCCTCTTTCATCTCCTTTTTTCATATTAATCGTTGAAGTAAGTAAATAAGTCATACAAACCATTATATATTTAAAACTTCTATGATTAATTACATAATGTTTTATTAGCTAAGATAGTAATAAAGAAACATTCCTTAAAAATTGAATAAAGAAGAAAGTATAAGATAAATTAAGAGTCACATTGAAGGTAGAGCAAAAAAAATGATTTACAAATGATATGGCAAGGATGCTTCAAGCTTTGGGGAAGATAAACACCTTTTATCGATTATTTTAGTGAATAAAGTTGTTTTCGTTATGGGATTGAACAATAGATAAATTTCGTACATATAAGAACAAATTTACTAATTAGAAACCATACTATACTGATACTTAATTAAGGTTTCTATGGCTGACAAATGATCTCATTCTTTCATAATAAATATATTCTGCTCTTATTTAATTTGATAGCAAACAACAATCCCCTAATTAAATCGCTGAATGGTTTTATTAAAAGATATAGCAAAGGTGTAGCAAAGTCACGGAGTCTGCGTCAAATATCGAGTCTTTGAATTTGAATTATTGGTCATGTGTAATATTAATACTTTCTTTTATCACCTCTAAAACCATCTCTTTAAACATCTTAAATTAGGGAAATCAAAGTACTTTAAATAATTAACTTGTAGCACAGTCAGCTTTTGGGAGAAATTCCTCTCAGTGGTAGAGAGGCCAGGGTGTCATTATTACCACTGCCATGAATATTATACGGATACAAAACTTACAATTAAAAGATAAGTAATTTTTTCCTATGACAAGATCCGAATGGACACTAAAAAAACTAAAAACTTTAGTAAATACTGAATGTTAGACATATACAAAAATATACTTTTTTGAATATTGAAATGTTTCCCCATTTTTTTTTTCATGCTTTAAGATGTGAGAAGCTGGAAATTTTTGCGGGGGATCTGAATATGTTCAACATCCTGCCTGATTGGCCTTACAGTTCTTCCAAAATGCAATGTTTGATGATTTTTGGTAGTTTTTGGGCAAAAAGTATTGATGAAGCACTTTTGTAAATGCCAAAAAAAGACATTTAACTAAAATATGATTATTTTTGAATAATACTTTTTATTTAATTATGTAAGTATCAAGATTGTCCAATACAATGAAAGCAAAGAGAAAAAGAAAGATCAATGTTATTTTATCTTATATATTGGTATATTAACTTATACAAATAAAAACTAAAAAATTATGCACGTATTTATTAGATTAAGTTAATATAAAACTAGTTTAGTTGTTCCTTTTTTATTATTAATGAATTAAGATTAAGTAAATGAGTTGGTAAATATACTTCTTGATTGACACTGCGAATGCAACATTGCAAATTTAAGTAAAAGAAAACAACATATTTTTGCAGTCAGATACCACGACCCCAGGACCATTGTTTTGTACGGAACATCTCCTTGACTTCCTCTGGTGATCCCCTGAGCCAACAGTCGTTCCGACGGTTCTAGACCTGGTCCACGGTGAAAATGTTGTCGTCAGAGAATTTTTTTACTTTCTTGCACCTTTTGCTGTGTCCTTTCCTTCAGAGTGTCCGTTAACAGCTGGTTTGGGGTCCTTGTGTAAGAGGACAACCCTTAGCCCTCCTTAACAGCCATGCTTGTCCCCTCGTTCACATCAAACTCGTTAGAGGCGATTCATGGATTTTGTGGGGTACTCCTCGATCTTCTTCTTCAGGTCCCCCAGAAAGTCAGAACCCCTTTTTAAGTTATGTCACCCACTTCCTTCTTTCCTTGAGAGGTCTTTGTCTTTTCCATCCTTTTTCAAATTGTTCACCTCGAAAATGAGGCTCCTGGAGCACTTTACAATGTCCATAACCTCAATTTTGGCATCCAGAAGGTCTGAGATCCTTTGCCTTTTTGCTTTTTGCTCACGTATGATGAAAGATTTTAGAAATGTTTGTTATTGTGTACTTATGCAAAAAGGACAGGAGATTCGGGAAATGCAGGAAAAAAACTCTTTATTTTAATAGCATAATTACCATTTATTAACAGTCCACGTTTTACTTCGGAACCCTGTAAATTTCATACAAAGACTGTATTTATTAAGTCTCCTACTTCTACAATCAGTGGTTCACAACTTCTTACACATACACAGGCATTGCAAAACTTTCTTCAAAGTTTTCCAGAATATTAAGGAAAGTCTATTGTGAAAGATCTTACCAAAATAACCATATAAGAAATCAACCCATATTGGCTGACGGCTTCAATAAGAACAAAAAAATTAATACTACGACTCTACTATTTTTAGAACTTTATGATAAGCACAAAGGATTGGTGAAAGATAAAGGAGGCGAAAGGGACACTAAAGAATAGAAAAGTGGAACTTGACACTTTATTCGATCACCTTCTCATCAACAACCCTTGTGTGTCCCATAAAACAAATTAAACATATGTAATTATTCATTGGAGATTCTCCTTCATATGCTGCAGTACATTACGAGAGGAAACTGTTGAGAGATATTCATATATCAAAAAATGAAATTTTAGCAGTTGTTGTGTCTGACCCACCCCAATGTCTGCAAGAAAACTGTTAGGAGTACAAATAACAATTAGCTGATCAACAGGAAAGTGACCAGCCAAGGCATCAAGGCAAGAATTAAAACAAATTGGACAAGAAGTAATTTTATTTAGCATGTAGACACTATATACTAGAGGTAGTTGTAGGCACAGTTTTGGGAAAAGAGAGCTCAGTATCCAGAAAATCCATGGTTCAAGCACTTCAAAAAAAAAAAAAAAAAAAAATTGGGTAACTTGAATAATGAATAATCAAAAAGTCTCACTTTTAAAGGATTATGACAGAAAGGAAAAGAGAAAATTGTTTAAAGAAGATGGATACAATTTTGAAATCAAACACACCTCGAACAAAAATTTGTGGAATAATATAATGCGTTGAGTTTTTTTTTTTAAAACATGGGTTAGCATCCAAATTATTCTATGAGCTAAGGTCCAAACTGGAGATATTAATGGTCCCCATGATAAGCTAAAAGTACAGTTCTTGATTTGTTATGGTTGTTCTTCTTTCTACAGCTTAATTTCTTGAAAGATTTGGACGATATGAGATAGTTGGGCTTCTCTACCACATATCTAGGATTATGGCCTTTTCATGGTTTCTATGTAATTCTTATCAAACAAACTATTTACCATTTGTCTTTTAAAAAAACGTTTTCAACTTGTTGCAGACATGGTTTAGCCTTATATAAAATCAAAGACATTACCAAAGTCTTATAAAAGTCTACCATTTAATGAAAGTTGTACCTTTTTCAAAAATAAATCCTCGTTTTCACAAAGGCCCAAATTTTGTTAATATTATGTTTATGAATAGCACTGTTATTCCATTTTATACCCCAGATTTACACCATTCTTCTAATTTTAAGATTTTTTAAATTTAAGATCAATTTCTAAGAATTCACCTCTGCGATTCATGTAATATCATCGACTTACAAATCAGTGACATATTGAGATCTTTCAAAGCTTACCTCAATGCCTATGTATATCTTTGGTACCCCTAAAAAAGAGTTCTTCGATTGCAGCTATGAAAATAAATTAAGCCAAAGGAAATCCCTCAAGACATCCCTATTCTTAGATGATTGGGTTGCTCTCCAGTCCATTCAATTAAATCGTTGAAGTGCAGTTGTGTATCAAGGCACGTACAATGTTAAACAATAGTTTCGGAAGAAACTTTTGACAGATATAAGAATTTACATTAGTAAAATAATTTCAAATGCTTTATGGAAGTCAGTAGCTAATTTACCCTAAATTCTTCCTACTCTCCACTGTATTAATTGCAGCTTGAATATTGTACCAGACATTGGAAATCTTCCTATACTTCAAAAATTCCTTTTGTCAAATACCAACTTTTTGGTTAAGAATTGATTCCATTTGTGTAGCCAATACCAGGTGGTCCATCGAAATCTGAATACTTGCTAATTCATTAATTAATTCAGGTTGAGTGATTGAAACTAATGTATATTTCGATATCTTAGAGCACAAACAATTATTTACAGAACAAAACAAACTTGAGCCAGTAACTTACTGACAAGTCGAGGAAATCACACTTGAATATGATCGACAAATTTTCATTTGCGCACTTCAAGTTTGGTGTTTCCATGACCACCGTCTACACTATCAGCAAGACTGTAACCTTGTAGAGGAAGAAGGGTTCTGTCAAAAAGGCAATAGGCGGAAGTTCTTACTTTCAAACGGCGGTACAGGATGAATCAAGAAATGGAGGAATTACTGGAAAATGCACACATTGCAGAAATTGTTCACTGATGGTTCTAAGGTTTATAACAAGAAACTTTATAAAGAGCACCTACAATGTTGGGGTAAAATTATAAACCAAAATAAGCAAGAGGTTGTCGGGAATTTCACAAAATCAAGATAATAAAGAATATATGGGAGCTTTTTACATCTCCGACATCAAAACCTCGCCTCCTATTCAGAAACAAAATATGGATAAAGTAAGAGCCTATGGTGCAACCAAGAGTACTACTAAATGTATCTACCCATAAAATGGACTACAAAAATATATCATACAAACAACATCATCCATGCAATAGCTGATACGGGGGCTCAACTTTGCCTTTGTGGACGATAATATTTTTATTAAATCAGCTTACGACTTACGACCTTATAAAAGTTCAAAATCAAGGTATGGCAGTGAATGATCAAAAAATGAATATCGATGGTTTGTTTTAGTTTGCATATGAATATAGAGTATAGATAAGAGTAGGCACCCTGGATCAATGGTTTACGTAAGTCCACAAGGTAGGATTATATACTTATCAATGGATGCATTAAAGCAGCTGAAGGTAATTTATAGGTCATTTCCAAGTCCAGTAAACACTGTGATAGTGAAGTAAAATCATAAAAAAAATGGACTGAATGTGGTTGTTTGAGGCGCACGGTGCCTCCAGAGAAACCTAGGTGATTTCCTTTTGAAGTTGTTGAATCAAATGTTCCTTTAATGAGAAAATGAATTGTTAACAGATATACATCATCTACTAATACATGTCTGCATCAACCTTTACCCAATGTTGAGGGTCATCCAATTAAAATACAATTGGAACAAAATTACATCCCTAGAGCTGTACACACTACTACACCAGGACCCATTCACTGGAAAGATAAAGTGGAAGAAGATTTATGAAATGACGATAGGATGGGTATCATAAAACACGTATTCTTGGGAAAATAAAGATAATGTTGCCAAAAAATGATATTTACTAGGAAAAATGATGGAAATCCTATGTGCATAGTAGATTTGTCTCCACTCACTATGTATTGTAAAAGATAAACCAATGTCATGAAGCCTTCTTTTCCCATGGCAATATCAATACCTGCAGAGACCTACAAAACAGTCACTGACCTAAGGATGTTCCAATTCGAGATCCAAACCGTCACATGATAACGTTTATCAAACCTATAGGAAGATTCCGATACAAGAGACCAGCTCAGGGGTTTTTATGTAATATACTCTAATGTAAGATGCACAACTGGAGGTTCATTGATGGAGGACAATATATTTGCTGGAGCACATGGGGGAATCTGGTGTCCTAATATACGAAAAGAAATTCTAATTTTTGTATAAGATTGTTAATTTTGCTGGATTTAGAATACCTGGTAACCGAGTAGAGCTATTAAAGAAATTTAATGAATCGATTTGTTCATTCCCAACTCCTAAGTCCATTACAGATATTTGGTCTTGGTTCGGATTTCTTAACAAAGTGGCCCATTATGGATGATTGAAAGATATAATTGAACTATTTAAACCATTAATTTGTAATAAAAGAGTATTTTTATGAAGTAATACTCTTAACAAAAAATTTGGAGTGCAAAGGAGCTTATCATCAAAAAAATAGATCATGGAGTGCGATTTTTGAGCTGGAAAAAACTACAAGTCTAAGAACTGACTGGTCCAATGGAGGACTAGGATACTATCTGAGTCAAAAACATTGTCAGTATCAGTCTCGAATACCAGAATGTTGCTCTGATGGATGGAAGATTACTCTTGTGGGATCAAGATTTCTATCTGATATTGAAAAACGAAATGCACCGGTAGAGGGAGAAATGTTGGGAGCAGCATGAGATTTGGAACAAACTAAGTATTTGACATAAGGATGTGATAAATTTGTGGTTGTAACAGACCATAAGCCGCTGGTTAAGCTATAAGGAGATCGAAAATGGATGAAATTCCAAATATGCACTTGTTTAGACTTAAACAGCGAACATTAATGTGGAAGTTCGATATTTTTCATACACCTGGTATTACAAATATAGTAGTAGACGCAATGTCAGAAAACCCAATGGAAAGCAAAGGGGATGTGGATGAAAAGGAGGAGTTGTTGATGGCATTGATAAGGTATGAACCTTAGCAGAGAAGAATCTCCTGGAAAACAATTGTACATGTAACGAGGCAGAAAACCATTTCTTATACACTGTTGAAAATGATGGACAATGGAGTTCTGAAAGACGATCTGCCTAAGGAGATAGAGGAGTACAAACCTATTTGGATGTCTTTGTTCCAAAAGCGTAGGGTGATTATGTAGCAGGACAATGTTATTGTACCTGACCCACTTCGCAAGCAAGTGTTGAAGATATTGCACGCTGCTTTTCAGGGCACCTCAGGCATGATATGTCATGACGCATGTCATGTTTGTTTTGGCCAGAAATTACAAACGACATTCGGAGTACAAGGGACTTATGTAAGTCATGCAACTCTATTGCTCCTTCACAGCCTTAGATCTGCATTTATACTTTTGAATGCCCCAGGCTCACCATTCAAAGTCTTTGATGCAGACTTTTGTGACATCAGAAGTTACAGCTACCTTCTAATCGCAGATAGATTGTCAGATGGAGAGAGGAATCAGGTTCATCTGATTCTAAAAGAGTGAAGGGATTGTTGGCAAGCTGGAAAAGTTTTTTAGCAAGCAACAATGAGCCAAAATTTGCATCTTATGAAAAAGCGGAATTTTTAAGAAAATCACCCACCGCACGCCCTCTGCTTATTTACACCCGCATTCTAATGGAGGAGCAGATGTAGCAATTAAAAAGTCAAGAGAATGCTGCAAGACAGCAACGGTCGGAATGGAACATTGACCAATGATGAATTTGTTAAGGCTATCTTAACTGTGAGAAATACACCAGATCCGGAAATAGGAACTTTTCAAGCCAGAATAATGTTTGGTACACATATGAATGACTGCTATCCTTGATGGGACAATAAAGAACAAAAGTATTTTTAATTCCAAAGTTACTGAAAATGGTTCACAATACATCTTTTAATGGTCAGTAACTTTTTAATTCTAGCTTAATTTACTTCAACTAATATTAAAGTTGTTTTAAGAAAAAAAGAAATATGTTGCTTAAAGAAAGAATATATTATAAATTATAATGCGAAATTGTTTGAGAAAAAACTATTACATTCGTACCTCGGCGTATTATTTTTAAATTCCCCCATCCCCCCGAAAAACTTGACTTCTTTATCAGTTTATCTGTTCTGAATTTTGAAATATCTGGGATTTTAGTAATTGGGGACTATCATTGTTTAAAACCATTTTTTTACAATACAACAGTCACCAAAATAAAAGTTGTTTTGAACTTGATATATTTCCATTTGTAGGCTAAAAAATGATGAAAAACGAAACTTTTCTTTATACCGTTATAACTTCTTCAGACTACATGGTTCGGAAGCAAAACGTTAACTGAATGACTGATTCTAGAAAAATGTCAAAAATTTTATTTTTTGATAAATAGTTTTGCTTTTTTAATGCAAAACTTTGAGACACGACCTTTGTGAACATATTCACTCAACATGGCGGCGCTCAGGAGCAATCACAGCCTACACAAGGTGGGAGTAATCCTTGCAGGAGTTGATGGTGAACTTATCGGACAACATGTTCCACTCCTTCACCATGGCGGCCTTCAGGATATCCACGCTCGGGGGAAATATCCGGTTAGTCCCTTTCTTCAAAGTGACCCACACAGCAAAGTTGAACGGATTCAAATCCGGCGAAGATGATGGCCACATGTCCTTGGGCCAAAAATCAGCCATGTAGTATGCGCAGAACTTCTGGCATTTGGCCGATATGTGTGTGAGTGCGCCATCTTGTGTTCACAGATAGTTGTCCTCTGGGTAGGTGGCCTTGGGCCATGGCAGTATGGTGAATTTCAGTACCTTGTAGTAGGACTCCTGACCAATTTTCTTCCCAACCTTAAAAAAAAAAGAAGGGAGGCAACTTCTTGCCGTCAGACACCACGACCCCCAAGACAATGGTTTGACTGAATGTTTTGTGCAGAATACCCTTTGACCTCCTCTGGTGATCCCCCAAGCCAACGGTTGTAGACCTGGTCCACGGTGAAAATCTTCCGTCACATAATTTTTTTAATATGGATCCATTTGCCTTGATCCACGCACAAACTTTTTTACACACCTGCAGTCTCCTTTGCTTTAGAATGTCCGTCAATAGGTGGCATGGGGTCCTTTTGTACAACCCCTAGTCCTCCTTCACAACCCTCCTGATTGTCCTCTCGTCCACATCAAACTAGTTAGAGGTGATTAATGGATTTTGTGGGGTCCTCCTTGATCTTCTTATTCAGGTCCCCAAGAAACTCAGAATCCCTTTTCAAGTTGTGTCCCCTATATCTTTCTTTCCTTGGGACGTCTTTTCCGTCCTTTTTCATCTTGGCCACCTTGAAAAAGAGACTCTTGGATCACTTCACAATGTCCATAATCTCTGCCACTTTAATTTTGGCATCCAGAAGGTCTGAGATCCTCTATCTTTTTGCTTCTTGCTCACTTGTTGTTTACATATGCAGAAAGGATAGGAAAAACCCTCTCCTATTAATTACATAATTAGCATTTATTAACTGTCCCTGTCTTGCTTCCGAACCTTCTACATAGATAAGCAATGTCAAAGCTTATATTTTTGAAAAATATTCAATCCATAATTTAAAAAAAAGATCTACTTAAAAAATCTCCAATGGATTCTTCTTCCATTTTGTATTTTTTAAATTATCCCATTATTTATGAGGGTTTAATAGAAAATAATCAACATTATCATCATTTTTCATCAAAGCAATCGAAGGAAAATACTTCTAACTTGATTATCCAACTCAAAATATGTTCAAATTTGGATTCCGAATTCAATGAGGGACAACAGGAGGAGAATTTATCCAAGGTAAACTACAAGACCCCATAAGGAAGTAAAGTTTCTTTCCTTGGAAAGAAATACAAGGATCGAACAAATAAAGTTACCCATTCACAAAGGGTAGATAATTTTAATATTTCAAAATAGGATTGCTTAAGAAATACAAAATGGAACAAAAATTCTGGGAACTACATTTTTTTTAAATAGATTTTTTTTTAAATTATAAATTGAATAATTTTCTTTAATATAATCTATGATTTTCACATTTACATTCCAATAATTTGTCTACAAGATCCACTCTTACTAATTACAACACAGATACACAGGAGATATATTAAGTTAATATTTTAAAATGTAGCAAAAAATAGATAAGCTCATACTTTTTTTTATAAAAGTAGTTTAAAGATCAAATTGCACTATAGATAAATTTCAAAGTAAATTATATCTGATTGACGTTTCTGTTACAAAACTGACCGGGAATACACTTAGCTATTTAGGATTTTTCCTATATCACCATCTTGAAAGTAAAAGCGTAGAAAGTTGTTTTATATTTTGTAGTATCAGTGATTAAACTACATTTGCATTTCAATCAAAATGACGTTGACAGCTTTTTCAAATTTAGCACAAAAACAAATGCAATTCTCAAGGGCCTCATCATTTTTCAAAATTGACAATTTAATAAAAAGAAAGTAATTTCGTCCTAACTTATCACAAAGCAGGTTCACAATACAGCTTGTTATGATTTATAACTTTTTAAAGATGAGTTAATTTACAATAAAGAGGATAAATGTTGGCTTGAGAAAAAAATATTTATCTCGTCTTGATGTTTTTTCAAAACTGCTTTAGTTTTGTCGCATCATATAAATTATCTAACATTTTAGACATTTATGTTATTTTCTTCTTTCTAAAATACAAATTTTGCTGAGAAGAATATACTTATAGTCGACTTATTTGATCGATGATACATTTCAAGTTATTGTAATTATGTATGCATCAGTTATTTTCTCTATTCCATAACATACATATGTCTCATGTCTCTTCACTGCTAAGCATGATAAATTTTTAGCATTTTTTATTCATTGAACTACATATAATGTTTAAATTAATAAATTTAGAAAATGTTAGGTTTTAATCGAATTGTAGTCAAAGTATATATAAAATATTTACTTTTAGTAGATATTCAATAAGGAAAGGATCTATTTTAGGGTTTTCAAAGCTCAACTGAAGCTAATTATATGTTGAATCCTTTTTTGAAATAAATAAATAAAGTTTAAATAAGGCTTGATAAAAGAAGTAAATTTTTTGAAATGTTTTTTTTTCCATTGGCAATCAAAACGAAGGTCAGACTCGACAATTTTCATTAATTTATCCATATTTTAGAGAATTGGCCTTCCTTTTTTGACATCAACATTATCGGAATGAAAGTAACGAAACCTAAATTGTGGGGCATTGCCTTTTACAATATCAGCACCATAAACGCTATAAATATTTTCAATCGTACTTTTTTTTGCTTTAATCGAAAAAAAACTATAAAAACTACCGTATTTTCTTTCACTGATGTGTACTAAAACAATACTCATTCAAATAATCAGAAAACTCTCTGACATTATTTTACTACAAAATTTTATATTTCTAACGCCATTTTACGTATATCGATGTCTCCCATACAATGCAAGATACACATTACTAAACCATCTATTAAGAAAAAATGATTGATATTTAGTAGATCTATTATATTAAAGTAATGTACTCCAATCTGAATTTAATTGTAATTGATGAGCAATTTCGTGTACATTATTTACAAACTGAGTTATACAATACATTTGCGTGAGTATCCAAAATTGTTGGGTGTTATTAGATGTCGACAAACACGACAAACTTCGCTTTAGCCCTTTATTGGGTGGTCATCGGAATATAAAGAATTAAAAAAAAAATAGTTATGAATATTTTTTGTTACACTTAACATTCTTGGAAATTATTATTTTAAACGTTTTTCTACTTTTTTATATTTACTTCGAATATCGGTATAAATGTAAGTATCCCCAATGGGTTTTTCACCATCATTAAATAAATTTATTTGCCAATTATGGAGAAAAATATTCAAGGAATTAAAAATCTCTGATGACTCATTATTATGCAATACAATTTTTTTTTTAGTTATATTAATAATTCTCGAACTCAAATAGAATGTGAAATCCGGAGATTCGTGGTAAAAATTTAAATCATTCTTTTCCTTGACTGTCACTTATCAAAAATTGATTTTATTAAGACTGACGTATTAAATACGAAAGATTGTTTATTATCATCACACTCAAATTACGTCTCTTGTCATTTAAGACTGTCGTAGTTTCAATTACGGAAACTCCACTTTCCTAGATGTGTATTGTACGAGGTTAAGTGACGGGAAAGGAATGAGCATTAAACAGACAAGGCACTCTTTTCATAATTAAATAACGCCTTCAAACTGATTCATCTCATAAAAACTGTTACCGCCATAAATTTTATATTTTTTTAACTAATGAATAGAAAAATATTATAGTTTCCTTATTCTTAAAAAACAATTCTTTATTAATTTTTTTTATTCCCTCTTCTTCTTCCCCCCCTCCCTCATATATACATACTTATTTCATACTTATATATTCACATTAAACAGATCTAATTGTAATATTTTATAACTTTTATAATATAAAAAAAACAATGACCAGTTATTAATTTAAAGACGTAAAAATATTTTTTTTTTTTTAAAGTAGAAATGTACATACATATTTTATACATTCTTATTTAATACAAGTATAAGGAAAAAGATTGGGGGGGAAAAAAAAATCTTTATTCATTAGAAGGGTCATTTTTTGCCCAAAACGTCGAAACCACTTTGAAGATAAAAAATTATCCTTACTACACTGTCCAACAGCAAAAATGGGAGAAAAATAGTATATGCTCAACTTAGTACAATTTGATCCCCTGATTCCAAATATGGAACAAAGACAGAGAAGAAGAAAAGAGATAGAAACAAAGAGACAGAAGAAGAAAAGAGATAGAAACAAAGAGACAGACAAAGAAAAAGGATTTCCTCCGAGGACTTCCTTGAATGTCCGTTTTTTGGAATCCCTCACTCACTACGGGTATGCTACGTGTCATCTGGTATCCATGAAGCTTTAAATAATTTATTTATACAGTCTTAGAAATGAGGCCCTTACTGTTATAACAAATTCTATAATATATTTTTTCTTTTTCCCCACTTTATTTTTCTGTTTTCTTTCTTTCTATCTCTTCTAGCTGGGCATGAATGAATTTTTTCCTTCAAATATTGTCGTGGCCTTAGTTCAAATTGACAACGATATAAAGACTATTTTGAGAGACTCTTTTTTTTAAATTAAAGTTCATACTTTTAGCTATCTAATGAAATACTTTTTGAATTTTGAGGCTATAAGCCTCTAAATAAAAACCACCTATTTTCCAATTTAAACAAAGATGACTTGAGTTATAAGTATGATGCAGAAATATTAAAATAGGCTTAGATTTTTTTTAACAGTCGGCTTTAAAATATATTATTATAATATATCCCTATCTTCAACACCGTAAGCTTAAAACAGCTTCAAACCTTAAAAATAACTAAAACAAACAAAAAATGTATGGCCTTTTTCCGAAGGCCACGAGGATATGAGAGAAAAAATAGGCCCATATTTGGAATCAGGGGATCAAAGTGTATTAAGTTTAGCATATGCTATTCTTGTGCATAAAAAAAGTGGGACTTTGTTGGATAGTGTTATTTATTAGCGACTATAAACTAATTCATCCTACATATTTCATCATACGGAATCAGTTTTTATGGGAATATATCTCATAAAAACTGATTCCGTGAATATACTTTTATATTTTTTTCTCCAACGAAAAGATAAATATTCAAGCTACATTAAGTTTTTAAATTTTTATATGTCAACTGGAAGAAATATTTTTTTTGCCCCAAACTGCCGTGCAAATATAAACATCATTACATCTTCTATTCATAAGCGACTACAAACTGTTTCATCTCATAAAAATTATGTGTTTTCTGTCCATCAATTTATTTATTTTTCCCACTAATGAAGAGAAAATTCTTCAAGCTTTTTTAGTTGAAAAAAAAACTCTATTTATTAGAAGGGTCACTTTTGACCCGAAACGTGAAATCTAATTATGAAGTATTTTTAAGCTATTATATGAAGCTGTAGATTGCTACTTTTTCTTGAATTTTTTCTATGCCAATATAGCTTAAACCCTCTAAAACATTATTAAGGTAAATTTTCTGTAATCTTTTTAAGAAAAAATTATCAAATATATAATTGAAAAGAAATATATATTTATAGCGTTTTATGCTTCACAAAACTTCTTATCGATCAGCTGTTTGAGCAACTTTTTATGTGGAGTAGAAAAAGGATTAGAGCACTTCCTCTTTTGTAACATCCTTATACATAGATATTATTGTATAATACAAAACAAAGAAAAATATGAATATTGGTTTTTACACTGGTGATGAATTGTGGAATTTTTACAAGTTTGCCAATTTTGAGTAAATACTGCCATAATTAATCTTGTTGAGTTGAAACGGTCTTCCTCGCTTGATTACTTTGCCCTTACCTCTTTTTTTTTTAATTTCTAAAGGTGTAGACATACTATTAGTATAGTGAGTCTTAGTGCATAATTATTACTTGTAAGAGTTTTACAAATCTTGAAGTGGAACAATCATAGGCTCATGTATTCTTCACCAACAATGTTGCTGTCTTGCTTATAGAGAATTTAACCATTGAAATTATATAGATAGATCTAATGCATTTTCAAAAAGTCTTATTGACCATCTCCTGGCTCTCAAAAATAATTTGAAAAGATGTGAAAACATGTTGGATTTATTGATACCGTGCGTTTTACCGTTGTATTCTTTAAAAACATTTGGATAAGGAACATGAATTTTACTTTTGGTAATTATAACTAGGGATGACGTTATTTATACGGAGCGAGTGTTATTTTTCCCCTCTCACATGTTTGGACAAATATCATATATAGTATAGTTGTATTATTTAAATAAAATAACTCAAAAAATAGTAATAGGTTATATTATAGCTTCGTGAACAATTTTCTCCAAATCATTTGAAAAAATCTGGAATAATAATCATTTTTTTAATTAAATTTTAGTGTTTTTTTGTTGAACCATTCTTTTTTAAGGCGTATGATTTTCTTTGTTTATTTTTATAAATCGTACTATTATATTCATTTTTTAATCTTTTCATAAAAAAATTAAACATAGTACCACAAATTTTTGAAAATATAAGAGTCCTAAATATGTATTGTCACAAAAAATACACATAAATTTGATATGATCATGAAAGTTCAATGCTTTCATGTTAAATATATCCTTTTGATTAGTTCAATTTCAAAATATTGATCTGGCGTCTTTATTTTGTGTAATTGCTTCATATAGATTCCAGGAAAGGATACAAATTAAATAAATGGAATCTGAAGGATATACACGTTCTCCTCGATTTATCATATTGGTGAAAGAATCTTTGTTGCATTAAATTGCTGAAATGATTGACTATCCCAATAAATAATTCCCTGAGGAATTCTATGAAAGAGAATTTTAAATTGATGATAAGATGGAAAACTAAGTAAAAGAGACTGTGCCTGGATTTAGAATTTGTCCCTGATGGCTTTTACAAATCAATCATATTATTTGGTATTTATACTTTGTAAATAAAAAAGGAACTTTTAATCAAACTTAGAATCAAATCACTTATTTTCCGGAAATTGATGGAGGGAAATTGATTTTTCTCCTTTGAATTGGATAGAATTACAGCTATAGACGATAAAAGTTCATATAAAAACAATAACTTTCTACAAAAAAAATATATTTCTATAATTTTGTGTATTTTTATTGACAAAATATTAAAGGATATTTAACGAATTCAGTTTCATATTACTTCAACCTGCTTGTCTATAAATACACAAGAACTGCGCCCTCTATCAGCCTATAGTTTTGAGTTTTTGGGAGCTAGACTACTCTAATGATGAGAAATAAGTGTTTTCAATTCAACACTTACGTGCAATGAAGTTCAGTATTTTATCCTTATAACACTATAATATCCAGGGTAGACTAGGTAAATCCCTAAATAATTTTAATAGCTAGTTATGAGACTTCTATAAGGTATAGAAAGATTACTTTAAATTCATTTGAAATCTACAATACATGTAAAATATTTTTACATATAATCAAAGCCTTCGTTCTCGATCACAATCTGTACTCGGCGCCTGATTGCCTGGTGTGCCCTTTTTACCTAGTGGGGAGCCAGGTCCTTCATTGTCTTGACAATGAAGGCCTTCAAGGCCTTAACTGAGACATGATCATTCTTGCAGGCGATCATCTCTGCCCTTCTCCACAGGTTAAACTTACAGATTTTGAGTTCCGGGCTGTTGGCTGACCAATAGAATGGGGTCAAAAATCCGACGCATTTGTCCTGGGAACTCTTGGACAATCTTAGGCTTATGAGCAGGTGCTAAGTTTTTCTAGAATGCATATATGACTTTATTCGTCCATGGGATGAACACGTGCTTTAGGTTGTCCTTGTAGACCTGCTTGGTCATCTTCTAGCCCTGGTGGAAGAAGTGAGGGGGCATAAGATATCCCTCCGTGCTGATGACCGCCAGGACCATAACCAAAGCTGGATTCTTTGTTTTCATGACAGGTTGGACCTTGTCAAGGTCCAAACAGATCCATTTATCGTTTCTTCTTTGACTTTAATTGTGAAAAAAAATCACCCCCCCCCCAAAAAAAAAGCACTTAACGACCATTGGCTCTTCATTTGGTTAATAAGAATCTAGACTTTTCAAATTTGTCTGCCTTATTCTAATCTGTTAGCAGATACTTTGAGGCTCTTACCCTAGACAAGTAACCAAGATCTATTTTAATAGCATTTCTGATGATGGTTCCTTGCTCACGTTACAGTCCCTGGCCGGCCTAGCGATTGGCGAGTCAGGATGAGTATCAATGATCGTTTCAAGCCAACTATGAATATCTTAGTCCATATTTTATCCGTTCTTGTTTTATGAGCTGCACTTTCAGTTATTCCCTCCTCATGAAAGGCCTTATTTACGTTATAAACTGTTGATTTTGAATATTTGAAGAAGGAAATTATCTTCTGTGCAGAGTGTCCCGTGTTGCGAGCTTCGATAATGAAAATTATCCTTACTTTTTCCATGCATGGACGACGATATTATTCTAAAAAACTGGAAATAAATCGGACATCTAACACGTTTAAGTTTAGAAATTTTTGTAATTTCTTCAAGTCTCAAAATTTACTGTTCAAGTTATTCCAGGTTTTCCTTCTCTACGCTGAGTATATGGTACCCACTTTTACCTACATTCCTGCAAGAATCATTCCGATGTCGATCCTCAATTCTACTTCGAATCCAACAAGGACCTATACTTAAAACTCCGCAACAAATCGTCAGTGTAACTCTCCGTTATTCAAGAGCACATACTCATCCTCAAGAATGAAATAGTAATGATTAGACTAGTGCAAAGTGTCGAAATCCTCATAAGAAGAAGTGGCTAACTAACAACCAAAAGATTTTGAACATTGTTTTCTTTCTCAAGCCAACAATAACGTTTCGTATTTGTCAATTTCGCAATCACAGTTGAATTTATGAATATTATCTCTTCATACGAAATTTAGATAGTTAATTTCATAAATAATATAGTTAGGTAATTAGAAAGCTTATTTTCACGTTTTTATAAATACCAGATTTTATGTTAAAACTTAAATATGTATATTAGGTAGAAAGAAAAAATAATAATGGCTCTATTTTCTTAATGGTAAAAGGGCTTATTTAAAAAATATAACTCCAAAATTAACCTGGTTACACAAACAAGTATAATCATAAATGGATAGAGACACAATGAAATAAACATAGCATGGTCATTTCTATTAGTTTGTGAGCTGTAGACTTTATCCACCTTATTAATGCTATGGGCAACGTTGATTGGATTAGCTAAAATTAAGTTTGGTTAAACTGTACACCTGTATTCAATTTATCTTCAGTCCTTTCCATCAATTATTGAGTGTTGTTTATTATTGTGAATAACAAGCAGCTTATAGAATGAAACAGAGGAGCCAGAAAGTAATTGATGATGTACTTACTCAACTCAACAAATTGCCTTATATATGCCTTAATATATCAATAAATTAAGCTTATACGTCGTTATTGCTTTTCGAAAGTGATGTTCCCTTTGATTTTTTTAATTTAAAATATGCAATATTTACTAGTATAAAATGCATTAAATGTTTGTTTTATGATGGATAATACTAGAATTATGCTCTTGCATCATATTATGCTTGTTTGTCAACCCATGAGTCTTTTATATTATGAATAATCCATCATGCCTGATTATGGTTATTAAGCAATTCTTCTATTCAAATCGTTGCAGTGTTTACTTATTTCCCTACGAGATACAATAAAGTTCACGAGGTGTCCAATATTATTACTGGGTGGTACATTGAAATCTGAACACTTACTACTACTATTATTAATGAAGCTTGAACGATTTAAATTAATTCATATTTCAAGATATTAAAGAATAAATAACTAGTTAAAAAATAAACAAACCTGAGTTCTTTAGCTTATGTACAAGTCAAGAAAATGACACTTGAACGTGATCGGCGAATTTCATTCGGACACCCCAAGCAGTTGGCCGTCTTCCCCACCACCGTCTATGCTGTCAGCAAGCCCAAAACGTTAAAGAAGAAGAAGGGCTCTCTCAGAAAAAGTCAAACTATTCCCTGAGGAGATAAAGAATAGAGCCCAGGTCAATTCCCTCAAGTCCATGAGGGCCCATGCAAAAGATCTTGAGATTTCACACCATACTGTCAAGAGAGCTATAAAAAAAGGGGTTGAAAGAGCCTTGTGAGGGTGGAGAGGCCGCTTTTGACAATAACAATGAAAGAACCTATCTCCTCCGTTGCAAGACTCTTTTGAATATGAATTTTGAGCTCTTTTTTACTCTTTTTTGACATTTCATGTCTCCCTACAGGCCTGGTGCCAACCCCTGCAACTACACCCTTTGAGTGAATGTCAATGGGAAGGCATGCCATGCCCGCTATCCAAACACCCACAGCTTCGAAGCCACTGTCAGCCAGCACTTGGACGCCATGATAGATGAATACATCTGCAGCGGGTGCCAGGCCTTCTGCCACCTCCTGGAAGCCATAATTGCCACTAAGGGCAGCTAGATTAATGATTAAGAGAGCTCAAAGACACATCTACTTATAGTATTCATTTGGTTGAAATTCTATTGTTTATTAGTAAATGATATATTATGGAAGTATCAAAGTCTTCAGATTTTAATGTAACATTTAGTTTTATAATAATTCTAATATTTACTTATACTAATAAAGTTGGGTTATTCATTGCATCCGTATCAGCTATCAGTAAAAATGTAACCTTAATCTAGATCCTATTTTATTTAGTTCCAAAATTCGGGTAAAATGCTACCAAAGTTTGAGACAAGTACACAGCTAATTTAAGTTTTGAATTTGGATTCAATTGAATACTTACGTCTTTAGATCCAAACCAACACAAATCCGTAAAAAAGTGAAAATAAGTCTTAACACTAGTTACTTTGAGGTTCCTTTTTCTTTTTGAAAAGAATAAAGATTAAGGGAGTCAATAAAGATTGTTCTATCAATAAAAGGAAGATAAAGTAATTTTTTGCTCATAGATAGAGAATATTTTCCCTGAGTAATGGGAACACCCTAAAATCTATATACTAAATTCAAATGTATGTTTGTGTTTGTTGGCGTGTCTCGGAATTACAGCCAAACCAATAAAGGGATTTTGCTAATATTTTTCTTGTAGGTTTTTAAGATTCAAGAGATGGTTCCAGTTACAATTTTTTGGCCCTTTAAGGCCATGGCGGCGTAAACAAACATTTTTTTTAATTTGATTTTTTTTTTGTCAAACACACGACCACTTCATTAAAAGTTAAAAATAAAGAGCGTAAAAGTTTATGAATAATTCTTACTGCATGTTTGTATGTATCATTGAAAACTTTTTCTAAAGGAAATTATTAGGTTTAGAGAAAAAAAGTACCCCCCCCGCCCATAGATAGGAGCAGGTGGTAGTCACTGAATGTCTGGTCTGGATTGTAAGGTGGAGGCATAAGAAATTCCAATCTGAGCTCCCAGAGCTTTTGACGCATCATCAAAGATATGGGCGGCCTGGCATTGTCTTGACGATGTATTGTTGTCTCCTATTCACTAATGCTCGCCACTTTTGTTCTATCGACGTCTTCAAACGGTCGAGTTGTTCACAGTAGATGGCAGAGTTGAGCGGAAAAAAGTCAAATTAAAAAAAAAAAAATTGCTCGAACCACTGCTGTACAACATGAAACAAAAGAGTATTTTGCCGCGTATACATCACAATTTTTCTTGGTCGCCTTCGACGTGTGTTTCCCTTTCAGATAGTAAAAATGTAAAATATGGCGATTTCTTCCTTTGAGACCTCCGTACTCGTTGCTTCATAATTCACGACTGAACGAGTCAAACCCATTACTGTCGAAAAGAGTTTGCAGTATACACTCATACCTCCACAACATTTGATCCTATGATCCAATGTGGCGGGAAATAAGAGATTGTTTTTCCCCCGACCTAATATAAATGATGAATACACGTGGAAACGTCTTTAGATATAGTATAACGTTATTTTTATGTAACAAATATATTTACATGATTTATAAGGATACACGCAAAAATGTATTAAAATTATGATTCATGTGGCAAAAGGATAGAAACTGAGTCATTGAGCAGTAAGATAATGTATAACTTTCCATAAATTACATTCCATATTTGGCGATGAGGAAGACAGGCTCTTATATACATAGCTATATCCAAGAGAGGAAGAACATAATACATATAAAATTATGTCCATTGTATGTACAATATATATGCAGAATGATATGTAAATATATGTACCTAATGATATATATATTTAACGTAAAAAAGATGGATATACTGTATAAGTTCTCCTACACGCCATACTTTATCTTTGTATCTCGAAATCGGAGACAGCGAGAGCTGATATGATTATTACAGAGACAGCGAGAAATATGATTATTGCAACTTTTAAATACTTAGGAAATTACTTCGCAAGGGGAAGAACACATTATTAGCCTTGTTGCAGGAGGAGAAACCCTTCAGTTTTTACAATATGTATATATTTGGAAAATTAGCTCTTTGGAGGATCATGAAAGTAGATGGAAGGTCTCACTATGTTGAAATGGCTCTCCTCCTTGAGTATACAGATAGGGGGGACGAGGAAAAAGAGAGACTTGAAAGAAAATCTATAGAGTGAGGATGAGGCCGGAGGCCATCTCATAGTAGAAATAGTCGTTGTACTTTACAAATTGAGATGAGAAATACTCCAGCCTCATCCCCAGTCCACCAATCGACTCCTAATTGATCTTCTTTTACTTCAATAGTATACATACTTTCACATTGCTTCATTTAGCAAATTTATTTCTTTATTATTAAAAGGTCTCGATCATTGAATTTCAACTTACCGCTGTCACGTTCTCTAATTTTGAGATAAAAAAGAAAGTATGACGTGGGGACAAAGTTATAGAGTGTACCCAAATAGATAATGGAATTCTTACCACACATACACATCACTAGAATTCTTTATTCTTCCTCTTGAAGGAACTGAAAAAAGAAAAGAAATTAGCTCTTGTTTTTAGCCAATAATTATGACCTATTATATTCCCCTCATATGGGAATAAACATTCTTCGTGATTGTTACAGGTCTTTAGAATTCAATGAACAGATTAATATGTAGAATTAATTGTTTTTATGGGTTGAAAAGCATGATCAAGGGTGTCCACATGATTGTATTTGGTTTTGTTACACTTGATTTTGGAGTTTTATAGAATAAAAAAAACCCAAATTAATTTTTTTTTTAATTTTTTCAAAAATCCATACTTATTTACTACAAATATTTCAAATTTTTTGGAAAAACATTTCATAAATCCACAGCTATTTACAAAAATCGACAGTTGTTCACAAAAAAATTCAAAAATGAAATGTGAGATATTAAATTTTTTTGTTAAAAAATTTCAAATGTTTAAATTATTTTTTATGAAATTTCAAAAATCCAGAGCTAGTCACACAAAAAAAAATTTTTTTGTAAAAAATCCAGAATTATTCACAAAAAATTTTAAATAGTCACAACTGTTCACAAGAACTTTTTTTTTAAAATAAAATTTCAAAAATTATATATCAAAGATTAAATATATTTTGGAAAATGTTTTCTGTTTATATAAGGATAATGAATTAAAGTAATTAAGAAAAAAATTATGTTTTGCAGAATAACACTGATTAATTTACAAATAATAAATATATAGCAAATTATAAATACGTATTTATTATACAACTATATCAAATCGCATTAAAATATTCATTCGCATATTTATCCTTTCGGCCAAATTTCCAATTATAATACTTTGTTATAAACCAAACACTGTGTTCAGCCAACAAAAAACTGTCTTCGATAATAATTTTTTTTGCCCAACAATCTGGTCACGGTTGTTGATACACCCATGTTTCTTACCATCCTCAAAATGAGAATATATGGAGTTCAGTAGAGGGTACAGAATCAGTAAAAATACTAATTAATTATTTGAAAAAAACCTTTTACTTTAGGTTTATTAATCCTAATTTTAATTTGGTGATTGTTTTAAGGGTAAAAAATGACTCTGAATGATAGTAGTCCCGAATTAATTTAATCCAATATATTTCAGAATTCAGATGACGGAACATTGAATCCAAAACTGGTCACAGTTTTTCTCTCAAATATTATTTTTTAGTTGGAATTTATTTGTAAAAAAGAGAGTTCCTATGTGTTATTGATTTATTGAATGTATCTAATAATTTTTTATTATCGATGACCATTTATGATAAAAAATATAATATCCACCCAAAAATAGAACATATATATAATATAAAGAAAAACATAGGGTTGTGTATATGTATACAAATATTTTAGACAGCCAATTAAGTACTTAAATATTAATACTTCTTAAAGCTTTCATCCACATTTAATTTACAAATATTAAGCTTTAGAAAAAATAATACTAATATTTTCTTATCAGTGTATCTTAATATAAAAATATATATTTAAAAAATAAATGTTCAACACTTCTTTGTTCATGTTTATTTCTACAATATTTGTTTGTAAATATATTTCAATAGAATTGCGAGGATATGTCCAAATGTAACAGTAAAACTAAACATTGCATGAAATCCCTTAACCTTTCAGTCATTTCCTGAAATAACTGTTACACTTATAGTCTGGGAGTCTGCCACGGAAGATTTTATCCAATAAGGTACTAGAGGTTTGACCCTCTGAAACTACTTATGTTACATTGAATATTGTTTTTTTTTTTTGGTGTCTGATTTTAATATTCCGGAGGAAATTTGATGTCAGTCTTGGTTTTTATGATGCCCTGGATATTACTGTGCATATATGTGAATTTTGTCCATTTACTTTATGGTGTGAAATAAACCATAAATTCAATGGGTTTTTTTTTTGGGGGGGGGGTCTGACCTCAACTTTCCGGCGGACATTTTTTTGTCTTAGTTTTTATGATATCCTGACGTGTTACTATACATTGGTGCATGTTTTGTTTATGAACCTTATGATGTTAAATAAACCGTTAGATTCTCAGGGGGGAGGGGCCTGGAGGCCATACCCCAGAAGGGGGTAAGGCTGCCAAAAAATAACAAATTATGTAATAGGTGGCATTAGTTATTTCAGGGTGTCTAACCTTCAGTACCTTATGGGGTAATATCTTCTCAGCTCGCAAACTAGTAGGCATTTCACAAAATGACCAAAAATTTGAAGAATTTTATGAAATGACAAAAAAAAAAAAAAAAAAATGGGCTATACTACCTAAACTTCTTGAAAATTTTTTATGAAGATTGTGAAATGCTAAAAATACAGTAAAACACCTGATTTGAACTTGATTGGGTCGTTGTGACGTATAAAATATATTAATAACTATAATTAATAATGTAATTAAGAGATACTTCCAAACCTGCAATTTTCAAGGTAATATTTTACGTCTGGGGCTTACGTTAGTTGTCATAAATCTATATATAAATAACTATGTATCAATAAAGCGCTGCTCTATTTTTTTATGGCTACTCCCTTCGGCTCAAGCAGTAAACAAACTTGATCTTGGATACTGTACCTAGGGGACATGCATTTATGACGCGCCGGAAAAGTAAGATTTTTGACCCCTCCTCCACCTATCAACGATTATCCAAAACTTGATACCCCCACTGATTGGACGCCCTTAATTCTTAGACCCCCACGAAAAAACATAATTTGAATCTGTAAGAGTACAATTGCTTATAATTTTAAAAAATAATAAAACGTATATCCTTTATTCTTCGGCTTCCATAGATTTCATAACTCGGGACTTTCCCGTTAGAACAGTGATTTACATTGCACATGCGTCCGCAGGGGTTTATCTGTATGTCTAAAAAAAAAGGTCAAGAGAAATTAGAAACAAAATTAGTTAAGTTGTATGAATATTTCTTTATAAATTATATTGGTGAACTTGTGTAGACCACTCATACGCTTTATATTAAAAGGGTTTTGTTGATCAGTACTCAACATAGGTAACTCTGATTTATACCATATCCCCTCCTCCCCCCATCCTAAAAAAGACTTGAAATCGTTCAAAATTTTCTCTTTAAAAAAAAAAGTTATTTGTCAACTTACCATTTATATAAAAAACAAAAAAATCAGTTGAAATTTTCAAAAAAAAGCCCCATTTCAAAAGTAAAATCCGTGTCCCAAACTGTACGATCCATTAAAAAAAAAAACTCACATACGCCCTTAATGGCATCATTGTTCGATAATTAGGCCTTTCCACTTGAAATGCATTACTATTTCTGTGTGCAGTAGTCCTACGTGTTCAAATAATATCTTAGTAGTTTTATCATAATAATTTTATTGAATAACTTTAGTTGAATTACTGAAATTATTGTTTTATGCTGGTAACTATATAGTTATGCATTTTGTCAATAAAGATGATGATTTTTTTTATAAATATATATTTATGTTTTATTATTTTTCTATTTATAATCATAAGGCATTTTATGAAATCATTGAAATTTTAGTCATTTCATGAAGTACTTAAATGAAACAGTCATTTCTTTCACAAAATGACTAACATTTTTTTTTCTTTTTTATTATCCGTTCGCAAGTACAAAATTCCAACTAAAGCTCAATAATTTAAATTATAAAAACAAATCAATGAAAAAAGAGTTTTTTCAAGTTATTTAAGGAAGCATCAAATATTCCAATGTTATTAAAAGGATGGTATAACAATCCCCTTTATAAACTAAAATATATAACTTGTCCGGTTTAAAAGTCAATTCCTTCAATATATCTCGTGATTGTTTTGTTTAGACCTGCAGGAAGAGAAGTCCTTTTTATTTTACAGTTGTAAATAATCGTGAGTGTCGTTGCAACTATTGCTTCGACTTTAAAATTGTTGTCTCCTCTCAATTTAAAAACCATGAGCCAGTTGGACGCCTTTAGAGTTATGTTAAACCTATTGGTAATTATATTCTCAACCATCGACAATGGAGGTCTCACTCGATCACAGAAACAAAATAGGTAGAACGAAAATTCCACCGCTTCTTTACAGAAAAAATATCAACGTTTCGTTTTATTTGACTTGCTGTTGTATATCGAGTATGCCGCCATGCTGTGCAGAAATCACTTCTGTGACCATGTTGTAAAGAGGTGTAATATTCTTGGATTGATTGTTTCTTCTTCCATATTAAGTTTCTTCCAGCGTTTTGCCACCATCAAGCTTGGTTGTGATTTTACTTTTATTTGGTTAATTATATGGTTAAGGTATAAACTTTTAAAAACTGGTTTCATATTTCTTCAACATCTTCCTTACGATTTGATTCGAATGCCATTCTCAAATGCCACGGAAGGGGAATTATATGAAATTGTGCGGCTTTCATGAGTTGGTAAAAAAATTCACCACAGTTTAACATAGAGTTGTTACATAAATCGTGAATCGAAACAATATTATTACATAAAGCCAACCATTCCAATTGTCTGGGTTCTACAAGGTTTTTAAAATAAAACTTATTATTGCAATATTGTCTCACCAAGTCAATGGTGGAGGACAATGGAAAATACGTTGTTTCTCTCCATAAAATTCTTTGAATTACTGTTAAAGGTGGAGGAAATTTCTCCGGATGATTATATATGAAATCCGTTCCCGACATAAGCCAATTATAACACGGAATTTGCAATTTGAGAATCTTTATCAGGATTCCATTTACCAATAAGAGGAATCGTGGTTTTTTTATTGTTGATTTTTAATCCGGAACTCCTTGCATATTTTTGAAGTAGTCTATTACAATATCAGTCCATTTAGTTAATTGTCCTTCAGAATTAGCCTCTAACATTAACATGACGTCATCGGGTTACTTATCAATTGTATGTTTTGAGTTTCCAAAATCTAATCCAAACCCCGTGAATTTCTTTAAAATAAAATCTGCAAGATCGTTTAGCGTAGCAGCAAATAGTAAGAGAGCTGAAGATCACCCTTGTCAACAATTATTTTTCAAAACTAAAGGGTCACTCTTCCTATCACCCATAGAGATAACGGATGTTCCATTAAAGAGAAGAGCTCTGACAGAATAAAAGTATTTATTTGGAAAGAGTTTTTTTTACTAATTTCATGACCTGACCATTTTAGTCTGAGATCTTGACATGGACGAATTCACCCATAAGCTACAGAAATTTTGACGTATCGATGTACTATATAGGTTGAAATAAACCGTAAATTCAACCTTGTTGGGTCTGAACTCAAGTTTCCGACCGAATTTTTTGTCAGTCTTGGTTTTTTATCATGTCCGTCCAATTAACAGTACATTTGTGCATGTTTTGTCCATGTACCTTATGTTAAAAAACCTCCAGAGGCTATTTTTAGTGGGCTCTGGAGGCCAAACCCAGCAGGGGTGGTGAGGCTGACAAAAAAATCAATGTTCTGGGTGACATAAGCAATGTATGGGGGTCAAACCTTTTGTATGGGATGAAGCTCCCAGACTATGTAGAATTGAATCAAAACCCTTGCTTAGGTCAACAACAATTATAGCTCCAAAAGTTTCCCATTTCTGTATAATCTCAATGGCAGATTGTGCATTCCTTGAAATGTCAAAAATCTTTCTTCCCTTGAGGAAGCCTTTTTGATTTTTTTCTATTTTGGAATTTAAAATTGGTTCAATTTTGGTTGTGAGAACATCAGAAATAACTCTGTAGTTCTCATAGAGCACTGTAATCGATATCCAATTATTAATGTTCGTCACAACACCTTTATTAGGAATAAGAGCAATATTGCGTTTGGTAACTGATTTTGGAAGTTTCCCATAGATTTACATGGACTTTCCCAACTGGACTAAGTAGGGAACTATCTCACCAACGCATTGGGTAAAAATTCTTTCACCCATACCTGGTCCAGAAGCTTTAGTAAGATTAAAATGTTTTTTTATGTATTTGGAAAAGCGATATTCTGTAAAAATTTAGATAAGTTCCTGATTTAGTTAAAAGACAATTAGTTTTATCACCAACAAGAAGCCATTGGAAGGACGTACGGATAAGTTTTAAAATTTCTTGTGGATCAGAGATTGTTAGATTACTTTGAATAATTTTCTTGATATTCGTTGACGATCGATCTTATCGGACCAAATTTTTAAGTGTTTTTGATGGGTTAGTTTCCAAAATGGTTTTTTCTTTGTATTCCATCTCAGCTATCTCTGAAGTACGAAATAGACCCAAAAAAAAATTTGACACTGCAGCTGGGTGCCTTTAAATTTAAGTCTTATTAAGTAATCATCCAAAGAAACTATCTGTCGTATTTTAGCAGGATATGCAACAACTTCCACAACGTAGTTCCCATCTCTCCATACATCCTTATAATTCTTGTATTTAAGTTCCACCTCTCCATTTAATATTTATTTCTTATTTTAGATAATGTTCAACCACATCTCTAAATAGCTTGAATCATTTGACTGCTCTAATTTCATTCACCCTTTTAAGAGTGTAGACCCATGTGATCATGACCCATTTTTTCCTATTAAAACTTTGTCAATTTCTTTTAATCTTAATTTTACATTGACAAAGTTTCCTTCAATATTTTGAACTCAATATGTATGTATTTTCTTGAGGTATTTAATTCTCCCGCTCATATAAATAGGTTGATTCATTCGAAACTTAAGATTTGCTCCGGCTATTTCATGTTCTGTAAAACGAAAAAAAAAGCCATATCGCATACATCAACGTGTTTTGGTCTTTCAATGCAAAAAGACTTATCTTCAGTCATGATGAAAGATATCTTCCATTGAAACTTCTAGTCCTGGTCAAGAGTTTTTCTTTCATTCATCTTCCAGTCTCTTCCTCTTTCGAGTAAAGTATGCGAGACGTTCCTTCTTCTTCCCCTTCAGACGGGTTAGAAGGTTTATCAAGGGTTCGCTCAGACATACATGTTGATATTTAATAAAAAGAAGATCAATATCTAACTTCTTCTCTCACCTTTTAGAGGATGAATGATTAGACATAGTACATATATCAAAACTGTCTATTTAGACTGTTTCTTAACTCGGGCCTTGGAATTTTTTGAAATGTCAATAGTTTATTAGTTCAAATAAGATAGATGATATTTGTATTCAGAGCATTGTACGTCAGGGACGGTTACAATATTAAATTTTATTTAGAGGGGGTGTAAGGATTTATTTTGGAAAAATTTCAAAAATTCATAGCTTCTTCACGGAAAATTTAACTCTTTTGGAATAAAAATTTCAAAGATTAAATAAAATTTAATATATTAAATGTTTTGAAAAAAAAAATTATCTATTAAAAAGCAAAAAAAAATTTTTTTGGGAAGGACTACAGCCCCGCCAGCCCACTCCCTGCAGACGCCCCTACACATATCTAGAAAGAATATTCTCGTTTTCATTATAAACGAATATATTGTTCTATTTTTAGGTAGTGATATTTTTTATTGTATTATCTAACAGAATAATTATAAAGGAAAACACCCTCAATGACGTCACAGGGGATCGATTTACCTGGACTGGACTGACAAGCAGTACTGAACTTCGGCCCTTGCACCTCCATAAGGATTGCCATAACCACTGAAGTAATTATCCGTGCTACTATCCATAATTTATGAGTACTCGTATTTTGAGATTACTTTATCCTTAGATATTCCCTCCTCAAGAATGAAAGAATAATTATAACCTCATCGGAAAATAAAAATAAAATACGGTCAAGATTACCAACTAGACAGAAATCTAAATATATTTCCCTTAAAAAAATAATTTAAAATATATCCCTGAAAAATCAATCACTTACTCATTTATCTTTCTAGGTTATCTTATTGACAAAATTATCTATTATATTACATGGAAAGGATATGGGTCAATATATATATATATATATAATATAAATTGGTATAAAGGAACGCGTGTTTCTTATTCTACTAACTGGGTCTATTGACAAGACGTACTTTTAAAGTATATATTGTATTTCGAATTTTTTTTTAATACATACTAAGACAAACTTGCTAATTCTCTCCTTAATTCCCTTTTTTTAATTCGTAATTAATATATGTATCTTCTTCTATTGTCGTTATTTGTATTTTTAATTAGGTTGGTGTATTTTCGAATCTACAATTTATATCTTAAAAAACACATTGAGACACACGGGGAATCAATCTAGTACGATAAAAAAAATTAACTTGTTAGCAAAACAAACAAACCTGCCCTCCAGATCTTATGAATCTGTTCTGAAAAGAACCTTGCACTTGAGGTACATAGCCATAGGTACGTAACTCTGAATGCTATACAACTTTCTTTTTATGTCTAAAGTATCTACCTGTCTCTGTTTTTGAAATAAACCCCTACGCGTTTTTAACATGGAACAATGGATCACATAATATTTTATTATAGTAGACTAGGACGTATCTGTATTTTATTTCGAATTATTTTATTAATACTTTAAATAACTCCAGAATTAAGTAAAACTTATCGATAGACGACATTTGAAGTTCTTCTATTCTTTTGAGCATTTTAATTATAATAGTTAGAAATATCTTTCTCTAACCATCGATGTCGAATACGTCAGTTATTTCATTTTAAAAGATTGTCAAACATGTATTTTAGAAGAATTTGACAATTTGATGGATATATATGCTTTAGTTACTCGTCTGTGAATGAAAATGGTTATTTGGAGTTATTTGAGGAACAAAAAAGTATTCAAAGGAAATTTGGTGAAGTTAATAAAGCATGTAACTTATCTTTATGTGAAATTGAAAATGATAATTTCAAATTGAAGTCTGTGAAAACGAATATTCTACCTTATATTCCGAAGTTTGAACTCCCTAAATTTGATTTAAATTTAGTTAAGCATTCTGTTTGGAATAACAAGGTCTGTTGTATTATAGATCACCAAAAATTTAAAACCAATACTCAAGTTAATATATTTTAGATCTTTTTTAAGGGCACTGCCTTCGGCAAGATATCCGCACTTTCAATCTCTGGTGAAAGTTGTTTAGAATCTATAAAAATATTAGTAGATTTGTATAGTAATGATCCCTTTGTGGTTTCAAATAAAATACTGGTTTTGTCATCTGTCAAGAATTATGCGAATAACCTTTTTCAATTTCATGATTACATTTAAATTTAAAAGGAATGTGAAAGAGCAATGTTGAATTAGATGAATCTAAGGCCTGTCAGTTTGTAATACCTATCTAATAAAACAAAGTTTCATGATTGCTTTCTAAAAGTTGGAAAAAACAGGCTAATGTCCATAAAAAAGAGATTGTAAATATTTTTGAATTTTTGGGGCACATTTTATTGCTGCTAAGGTAGCTGAATTCTGTAATTTTGCTCGTAGGGATAAGACTTAAACAGGATCACACAATTTATCTGACGTGGTCATGATGATGTAAGATGTATGCCAAAATTGTAATAATACAAGAAGAACATTACAACAATCCCCAATTTTCTTAAATAAAAGTGCTTTGAATCGAGAATTTCAGGCAAGATCATTTGGAGTCTGTTTTAATTCTCTGAGGAGAGGGCATAGCCCTCAAAACTGCTTATACAAAGGTAATTGTATGACTTGTAATGAAAGGCATAATTCCCTCATTCATGAAAACAATTCAGTATCTAACAAAAGTTAAATCGATGTGTGACTAATAAAGGATCAACTTTATTGATGACAGCACTTACTGAGATCGTCTTTGAAAGAAAGAACGCGCCCATCCGTATTTTATTGGACTTTAAGTCTCAATATTAGGGTTAAATGGATAAAAGATATCGATTTCAATTAGTGTAGTGGCTATTATGGAATGTGAAATAAAAAACTATTTTGTAAATGAAATATTTTGAATAATATTTGATGAATCACTTGTGAAGTTAACAAGATATCATACTGTGGACTCGTGGTACCTAGAACTGTCATTGAATACCCTCATCTTAATAATGTAAGCCTTGCCAACCGTATAGATCTACCTTGAAAGATAGATATTCTCATTGGAGCAGATATTTTGTCCCGATTTGTCATTTCTGCTCCAGTGAGATTTGGAGAATCAAATGAAACCTTCGCTAGACATACTAGATTTGGATGGGTAATATGTGGGGACATACAATGCGATCGAAAAACAAGTAGGAAATTTGTTTCCATGTCTCAAGATAAGGTGAATGTTGTGATATTTCAAAATTCTTGAGGTTTGAAGGAACAAGTCTTACTCAATCAAAATTACATTATTGATTGAAGAACAGGTACTCAAAGAATATTTGAGTCTAGTGTTAGAAGACTTGAAAATGGTGCTATAGAAACTCCTTTTCCATTAAAGAAGAGTGCACCACCCATTCGAAATACAAGAAATGTCACCTTAAAAAAGTTTAATTCTTTGGAATTTAAATTTAAGAAGAATCCCAGCTATAAATATGATTATGTGCAAATGGGATGGAAATGGTAAATTGGTGCATGTTGAAGAATTTAAATTAGCAGATACGTCCGAACTTAGTTTAATACATCATCATGTAGCATTGAAAGACGCTCAAGATCTACGATGTTGTTTATTGTGTTTGATGGTTAATACTCTAAGAGACAAAGATTTCTTTCAAATCTTCCTTGTTGGTAGGTCCTAAACTTCAATACGATAATATATACGGTTAGGGTTTTTAAAAGATTGATATCGTTGCTGACATTTCGAAAATATAGAATAGAGTTCGTGTTCCTGTAGATCCGACGAATCTTTTGCAATTATTTTGGAGAAAAGGAGGAAGTAGTGATCTCAATGTATACAGAAATAAGCGCCAAGTCTTTGGAACATCTAGTGGCGCACAATCTTCAATTATATCAGTTCAATGGAATAGCCAAAAATTTGAACAATTTCCTCGTGCCTCCACAGTCACTATCGATGACATTTATGTCGACTACCTTTCTACAGGAGCAAATAATGAAAGTGAGGCTGATTAACTTGTTAATTACTTAATTAAATTAAATGAACTTGGCGGTTTTCCATTAAGGAAATGGAAGACCAGTTGTACAAAGACAGTGTCTCATTTGGGGGAGTCTTTTTTCAGAATATGGACATAAATCTTTAGCTATAAAGGAGACACGAACTCTTGAATATATTTGGGATCCAAAGAATGATAAGGTTCAATTGGATGTCAAAATTAATGAAGAAAATACTGTGTCAACGAAACAAAGTCACCCTAATATTTTGACCCGCAAGGTCGTTAGTCACCTTGGCTATTTATAACAAAGTTTCTTCTGCAGAGGGTTTGAAAATAAAGGAGGATTGGGATTCTCCATTGACTGAGAAAATTGTAAAGGAATGAAATGTATGGAGAAATCAGTTATATTTACTAACTGAAATATTATTTCCTAGGTGTGTCGTTGAGTTGAATTGTGTGTATTTTTTTATGCATCTCAGAAGGGATGGTCGGCTGTACTTTATTTAGGTATTGTAATAGAAGATGGGTAAGTATTCTTAAATGTCATAACTAGTAAAACAAGCGTAAAACCTTTAAGGGCTATATCTATTATACGAACTAGAAGCTGCTGTATTGGCTTAAAAAATATGGGGAGTTTTCTTTCATTTTGGGTCTATCACTCCCTTACAAAGTAAACTCTGTACGTGTTGGATTCAACCAGACCCTTATCGATGGAAGACCTACATTGCCAATAGGTTTCAATATATTGGGGGGATCATTAATACAAACTGTTGGAATCATGTTTCTGGACATGAAAATCCAGGTGATATTGCTAGTCGAGGTGTACTGCCCAAAGAATTTGTAAGATCCAAGATTTGGATGAAGGAACCCACTTGGTTATCTCTGACTTCACATAAACGGGAGATTTCTTGGGGAGTGGTAAGTTAGGATGACAAGATTGAATTAGACAGAGAGGAAAAGAAGGTGGAGTTAAATACTATTTTAAAGCATGAACTGTATGCACTAGGTAAACTAATTAGTAGTGTTTTAACTAGAATAATATGTTAAGATCATTACTGGGATTAGACGTTTTATGTTTTGGTTAAAAAGGAAAAAAAGAACATTTTTAATTAAGGATTCCCTTTGGAGGAAATAGAACTATCTTCTAAATGCTTGATACGTCTTGAACAGATATGTTATATGGGATATATGATTAAGAAGCTCCAATCAGATGAAGAGTTGGATTTTAAATTCAAGCCTACTGCTTAAGCTCTCACTGGTATATCAACGACTTAATTATCAAGGTTTGTGGAAGATTGAGGAATGTTATGTTTTTATCAAGTGAAGAAAAACATCCTGCAGTTATACCAAAAGAATCATTGCTTGCGTCTAAAATTATTGCTTCTGGGCATAATTGATTATTACATGTCAGACCACAGTGTGTATTGTCAATGATAAGAAAAAAGTATTGTGTTATTAATGGACACCAGTTGGCACGACATCAATTTGTAAATATATAATTTGCCAGAGAACATGGGTAAAACTGAGGGCTCAGAAAATGTGTGAAATTCCAAATTATTGAGTTAATATTGGCCCACATTTCCATATTACATCAGTAAATAATGCAGGTCCCATAATGATCCAAGTTAACAAGAAGAATAAAAAACTTATGTAGGCACATATCTGCCTTTTTGGAGATATGGTTACATGGGCTGTTCTTTTGAAGTTGGTTAACAGTCTTTCAGCTAGCACTTATTCTTGGTATTGAGGCGAGTTACATGTAGACGAGGGATTACACATACTATATAATCAGACCATGAAAAAATTTTCATTATGGTATCTAGAGCTTTTACAAGATTGTAACAAAAATAGAGACTAGATATTTGTGTGGTGTCGAAACAATGGTTTTGGAGTGGAAGTTTATCTCTCATAGAGCTCCAAATCAAGGAAGAACTTGGAAAACTGTTATGAAATTCACAAATACTCATTTTAATCGTCATTTTAAACTGACAAGTCTGAATTATGAGGAAATGGCGACCTCATTAGTACAGTTTGAGGTTGTTATGAACAATAGATCCCTAACTCATTTAACAACAGAAACTCAAGAGATAGTTATTGTACCCTCGAAGATAATGACTAGGTTCAACTGATGGATCTTCCAGAAGAATTGTTTTTTGGTTGAGATATCGTATGCACCCCATATGAGATGGAAAAAGTTAGGTGCTGTTTTTCAGAGAGTTAAAGATCGATGGAAGAGGTAATATTTATTAGATGAGCAAAGGAGATCTAAATGGAAAATTAAATCAAGAAATTCCAGATAAAAAGACATTTCATCGCTTTTCTTCTTCCATTAGGTAAATATACCTTCTTCTGATGAAAACAAGTTGTTTGTCATGGGGGGGATGTAATAGATATTGTTTTGAACCCTTCAAGGGGGGTTGTATTTGTTTATTTCATTAATTGTTTGGCGTTCCTTGTTATGTTTGGAATTATGCCACCTTTTTTGTATTTAGAGTTGATGTTTTTTCTCTTTTTATTTAGTGTTTTTAATAAAAAGCTTATTGTGAATACATAGGGTTTTCAACTGTGAAAAGAGGTTAGCGCAGCCTCAAAGAGAGCATTGGGTTTTTACAATAGTTCTACTAGTATTTACCATTATTAGACATTTTATTTCGAATTATTTTATAATGAATGCACTAAGAATACTAAATATATTAATCCTTTTCCTAATTCCCTTCTTTAATTATTTTTTAATATATGTACGTTCGTTTAATTTTATTTTGTTGCATTTTTAATTTTTTTTTTTTTTCGTACATTTCTACGACCCATACCTTAAAAAACTTTGAGACACGGGGAATCTATCTTTTTTTATGAAAATAATTAATTTACTTACGCAAAAACAAACTAGCCCTCCAGAGCCCAGAAATCTGTTCTGATAATAATTAAACATATCCCTTCTTTTTGCATAAAGTTTTTTCATCCTGAACAAAGAAATTGTTAGAGAAACTCCGAAATTCCTTAACTTTTTGGGAGGCTTACATGGTGGTACAGGTAAATCAGCAGAAAGTTCAAGTTTATATAGATCAAGAACAAGAGGTTGTCCGATGAATTTATTTATTTGATAGCTTATTATGTCAGAGAAGGTTGATATATCTTGCAGACCTCACTCACCATCCCAACCCACAAGGAAAGTCACAAGCATTCAGATCCAGGGAATTAGCTGGCCAAAATGATAGTGGCGGCCAATAATCCGGCGTGTTGAGGATAAGAAGTCATGCATCTTCTTGTCCTTGTGTGTAGGAGCAGAGTCCTGCTGGAGCGTGTATGACCTTTTATCAGCCACTTCATTCATCCAGTGAACAACTAAGGTTTGCAGGACATCCAGGTGTGTGTCCATGTTGACACTTTGGCCATTTGCAAAGAAATAAGGTGGTGTGACGTCCCTTTTGCTGCTGATCACGGCCAAGAGCATCCCTGGCTGGACTTCATCTGGATCCGGGCAGATCCACCGATCATTCCTACGGTTGTTTGAGGCATCAATGGTGAAAATCTTCTCGATGGAGAAGAAGTGCTTAAAGCCTCCCTTTGTCTCCATGGAATTGAGAATCTTCTTCCCCTTGATCCTCTGTCCACTTTATTTTGCTCCGTCAAGATATGTTTCACACTTCGAACTCTAGAGAAAAATCCAATGATTTCTTTTATTCCCCTTTGGATTGTGATTGGGTTGACATTATGATCCTTGGCCAACTCTTTGATCTTGACGGTCGGATTGGACTTGATCGATCGTTTCAGTCAGGCTAGGAACCTTAGGTCCGAATTTTTTTAACAAAATTAAACTAAACCAAAATCCAAACTGATTCCGACATGAATTTAGGTATAAGTAACTATAATGTTTTTACGGGTAGAATTCGAAGGACTACTTCCGGTCAAAGCTTCGCACCAGAAATAAAACTCCTTCAAAAATGATGAAAATTAAGGAAAAAAAAGTTATTCCTACAAGTTTCTATGAAAAGAAAAACTTTATATATAAATTAAATTGAATATTTAGCTAACAATATGTTAATTTAGTTAATTCATTTTTATATCCATCTACCGTATCAAATATAGTAATGCTACGTCCGTTGTGAGCAATTTTTTATTTATTTATTATTTTTTTTCTCTCCTGTTATTTTATTTTAAAAAAATGAAACAAAGTATAAATGGACATTTGGCATATAAATTGTATTTTGTATATTAAATTCTGACGGTTTTAAAATTAATAAATTATATAGTTAGTTTTAATTAAAATAAATGGATATACAATGAACTAGATTGCCTCATTTGGAGCTAAGGTTGTGAAGTCTGACTTTTGAATTTTTTTATATAATTTTGACCTTGAATCATGAATCGTTAGCAATCTTTGGTGTCTTTTTAGTTCATCTACTGAGTAGTTGTTGCAACACATCTTTCCATATTTTGTGAATGACAGGGGATATCAGGTAGATCCAAATTTTCTCCTTCAACACAGTTCAAAAGTTCTTCCTTCGTAATGTTAAAGGTTAATGGAGGTTGGGTTAAAAAAAGTTTTGGAATGGTAAATAAGTATATTAACTCTAAATAAATATTTACATTAAAGTTCAAGTGATCCTTGAGTTGTATGTATTACCTTATTGATCCTGCTTCTTGTCTTTTTTGTATCCTTTATGATAACGTTGACGACATTCCTTCTGGTATCTTTATCCGGATCAAATAAAGCACTTAAAATTATATTGCCTGGGTGTGCAAAGAGTGAATTCACATTGAATGAAGTTTCAGCAACATCTTTTTCCTATGTTTTTTTTCCCTTTGTAACTGAAAGCGAATTTTAGAGTTGTGAGCTTCAGATATCTAAATAATGCATTGTCATATGCTGCAACCGAAGGAACCGACTAGAATTTGTATTGAAGGTCAGCATTTTTCTCTATTTTACAGGTTCACATACTTCATTCCTTAAAGGACTCACATAATCCAAATTAATTTTATATTGTTTAAAAAACATATTTTTGTTGAATAGATTATTCTTGTTCTTTCTCCAAATTTCCCATCCATTCTTTTTCTTGATCTGTGTTTTAAGTCTCTTGGTCCTTCATTTCTCGATTCCAAACAAATTTGTCATACTTTTCTTTAAAGGATTGACTTTCATTTTTGTCAATGGAGGAAGCAATCCTGAGCTTCTTTGAAAAGTTCTGATCTATGTAGAAAATAAATTAATCCATTTCTATTTTTCTGCCTCACAATTAAAGTTTTTAATTTTGAAAATAACTAATATTCTTATTTTTAAAGCAACAACCAAAAGGAATATCAAAAGTTGCGACAATTTCTCCAAAAACTCATCAATATAATTATGACTCGATCGACCTCACACATTTATATCTTTATTCAGATCTGGGTATCTTCTACATACAAGTTTGTCGACTTCTTATTTCAAGTATTTGGAGTCGTTAGAAGGAATGTTTGCCCTTTCCCAAATACTCTTGACATTAGGTACAATTATTTAATGATTTGCAGATGTTCTTTTCTTGATATTCTTACTGCATTAGGATGTTGATTTTTTAGATACAGGTACTATTTATTGGAACTACCTCACTTGGCAAAATATTGCAAGGTATATCACTCGGACTTCGGAACAAAAAATAGGCCCGGATAGTCCTTGTTCCTAAAGCCATGACAACAGTAACCATTTTACATTCTATGATGTTAATTTTTTAGAAAAGAATCTACAAGTTTCATCAAACAAAGAACAAATTTTTAATTACACGGCAAGTAAAAAATGTTATAGTTATTGCCATTTTGACTTTAGAAACTGATTGAGATCAGCATATTGCTTTATTTGCAGGGATTAAAGTGGATATTTGACTACTTTATCCTATATTTTAAAATACATTTTTTAGTTGGAAATAATTTGAAGTTTCTATTTGTTCTTGAACATTTTGGAAACTAAAGTGTTTTTTTTTGTTCATACCTCCTTACAAATTATGTGATGTTAATTGTACAAAAAAAATAATACTGTTTCTTTTTATCAAAAAATAAAAATTTGCGCACAAAATGTATTATATTTCTATATTTGTTCCAGTACATGAACTCCATAAATGACTGAACTAAACTAACATGTTTTTAACTAAAAAATCGACTTCTTTTATAAAGTAAGTTTTTTTATGCAAACATGGAGGAATAATTTTTTTTTTTTTTTTCATAAAATTTTGATCCTTTTTGGAGGAGTTTTAATACTGACCAGAAGCTTTTGCTGGAATCACTACGTTCTAATTTTGCCCGGAGAAAAAAAATTTGCAAAGTGTTTTTACTTATACCTAAATTCTTTTCTTGATCAGTTCGATTTTGGTGTGGTTGAAGTTGGTTTCATAGCACACACTCCAATGATTTCCCTTGACGTCCGCGTATAAGCAAATTTCACTGTAATTTCGAATTCCATTACCTTCATTTCCGGTATTCAAACACGTCTTTTATTTTAAGAGTTGGTGTCAGGTCCAAACAATATACAAATTATTAAAATATTGAAACGTACAAAGTACGGCCAATCATATCAAATAAAGTTATGAAAACTCTATGCCTGTGAAAAAATATATCGATCGAGAGTACTTTTTGAATAATTAATAAACAATTAAATTAAGGAATATATTGAAAAAACAAGGAAAAATCAACGATTTAAAAATCTCTATTTTTTATCGTTCTTGAACATTTTTTTAAATGATGAACGATTGTCACTATTGAACGATTGTCAAAAAGCCTGCAAATAATAGCTTGTATGTAATTGAAAAGGAAATTTCCGCTCAGGTATTAAATAATAATGAGAACAGCATAGGGGAAAAAAATACTCATAAAATTCCCAACTCAAAAAAACAAAAACAAATGGGCGTGCTAAGAAATGCAACCGATTAACATCATGGATCATAACATATCAACGAGTAAGGATCACTTTAGTTTAGGGACTTGTCGTTTCACAAATTTACCACATTTTTAATAAATTATATCATGAGTGTATTAAAGGCTCACCTCAATTTAGTGATAATTAACCTCCTTAATTATCTACCTCAAAAATAAGAACTTGCAGGGAAGTAGTCGACTCGTTGTATCCAAAGCTAGGTATTTCGTCTTTTTCTTTTTTATAGCTTTAATTTTCCTGAAAAAGAATTATCTAATAAATGCCTACAAAATTGTAGCTAAGATACATAAACAATAGAATTTGATGAATCAGCGGTCTTTGGAGCTCAAAAATAGATAAATATTTATATTATTTAGGATCAGGCAGAATTATGTACAAAGGATTTGGATGGAATAGAAAACTAATTAAGGAGATCCCTTAAACAAATTGGAGTTACCGTATGCTATGCCTTTAAGAACACAGTATGTAAGACATTAAAAAAAATAGTATTTTATAGATAAATGTGATGTATTTTATTTATGTTACCCTGATTAAATGGGTGGAAAGATTATCCTGGTTTTAGATTTTTCTAGTTTTTATATATGTATTTAGCATTATCCTTTTTCGTACAAACGTACTCATTTTATATTTTAGTGCGGAGTTTCATTTTTCGAGAATAAACCTTACTTCTACATACTCCTTCACGACTCCCTATTTATTGCTAAATTGGCAACAAGTACGTTCCACCTTATCCTGTATAAGTTTGCCTGCACGTCATAATATCTCTTTCTATCTCGAAATTGGAGACAGCGACAAAGGATAGTAGAAATTCAATTCTCGCAACCTGTTAATTATAAGAAAATAACTTTGGTACGTTCAGCTAAAGAATGCAAAGTGAAGAGAAGAATATAAAGAGGAGAAGGATCTCGACTTTTTCGAGTTATTCGGATAATGAGGATTTAAAAGGGTCACAAAATTAGATGGAAGATCGTATTGTGTGGAAAGTCATAGTTAATTAAATAAAAGAAGCATTCTAAAACAAATTTAAGCGGTCCAAATTTCCAATTCATTTATGTTAAATTCACAATCCTTCCAAAAGAAAATCTTTTGATCCAAAGCTTTCGAATAAGTCCAATTTGGGAATAATATTTGAAATATTCTTCTTCTTCTTTTTGGATAAAAGTAATTGGTATCATTGTGAAAATATACATGCCATCAAATGCCAACAAAGTCAGGAAACAGAAAAAAATGAGTATTATTGAATTTAAAAAAAATAAATGAGAAATATCAAAGAACCGCATATCGGATATTGGCACATATTGTCGTCAATAATTATATTATTACTTTGGAAATAGTTTAAAAAAATACACAATTATAGGTCAGGTTTTTTTTTATTTTTAGAGTGCTTAAAAAATGTTCCTGCATCCCAAAAGTTGGGGTAAAATTTAATTTGATCCTTCTCATATTTCACTCCCCCCACCACCACTATTTCACAAGTAAATATTAAGTATACTTATTATTATATATATAATGGAATTTAATAATAAAAGAGAATAAGAGTGAGGAAACGACTTAGTTCTAATACACAACACTTATTTCAAAAAAGAAACAGAAAAATTCCTAAAGTAAGATGTTAGTTAGCTAATTCTAAGGATACTTTCACAAAAAGACGAGACAAGCGTATTAAGGGGAAAACCCATCACATTCAAATTATGATAGTTTTAGAATTTTCTTCTGCGTAAAGTCCATCATTTTATTAGGATTTTTGATATGGATGCGATTTTTGCAGAGAAACATTATAGTGTTATAATTTTTGCACTCTAATACTTGTTTTCTCTAAAGCCATTTCTCCTAAATATATTATTATTAAACTATTGTAAAGAATTATTTACTACTTAAAAATAAATAATTCTAATTCATCGATTCCGAATGGGAAAAACAGCAGAAAAATCAACAGCTGACCCTAAAGTACTGAGTATATTTTTATGTTTGTGTCCTCATCATTGTCATATAGTAGGATGTAGCATATTTTGTAAAGGTTCGAAATATGAGGTTCTCAGGGTCTCAAAATGTTTATTTTAGGTCATGAATATAATTTGTAACTTTCAACCATTTTGAAAAATTTTCAGAGGACACTCAACTGCTTATACTATAATATTTTTAAATCAATAAATCTATATAATAATGATTAAATATAAGTATGCAAAACTGAGTTGGACTATATTTATCATTAATAAAATTATGTGTATTGTTCTACAAAGGGCCTAGCAAATAGGCAACATTATCATAATATTGTTTATGATTTCAATGTCCATTTCATGACATCATGCTCCGTCATAAGCTATAATAAGTACTACGCTTTGTACAAATTCAAATTAAATAATTATTGATTATATTTCACATTTGCCACATTTAAACTCAGCAAACCAACGTTCCGCTTATCAAGCCAAACTTTTGCCTTTAATGTATTTTTTCCTATCAAAAAGCAATGATATATCAAAACACGAAATTTGTTTGAATCTATTTTTTTACAAAAACCAGAAGTAGTGTCACTTCAAGCAATGTAACTTGTAAATAGATAGTCCGATTGCCCTAAAAATGTCATATATTTAGTTTGAAGGCTGTACTGTGATAGAGACTTAGAACTTATTGAACGATGCAGTAAGTTATAGAACATTATTTGATTTCCAGAATGTCGTAACAATATTGTCCAATAATACGTAGTCAGTATGAATTTTGTCAAAATTAACAAAAATAAGTAAAATACACAGTTATCCTGAAGAATCATTATAATTCCTCATTAAAAATGACATTGTATTCTAACCTTTTGATAGAATCCGTTTGTTACTTTCCTCAGAACTTCAAGCAGTTCTCAATCATTGGACTGTAATACAACAAACTTGTATCGCCATTACTTATTTCCTAAGGTCTAAAAGATTTGAAAATAGGAGAAACAAAACACACATAAGTAATTCTAAAGCAAGCGCACATCCTGGAAATTATGGACATGTTACAGAAGAATCCAAACTACTCCATTAAGGCAAGATTCCTCTGAGTTAACATCCTTGATGAGGAAAATGTGATGATTATCTATGTTTCCAGTTGAGATAAAATTACTCAATGAATATATATTTTTTGAATTTGGGATTCCAAGTTGTTACTTCAATGTGACCATATATGATAGGACTTTTATTTGAATGGATATAAATTTACTTCTCACTTATTATCGGTGCAATACAAAAAAAAAAAAAAAACGCAATATAAAAAAAGTGAATATGTAACATTCAGAAATTGTTCATTGATATGATTATCAATTCAATGTATATTTTACGACCTATATACAGAATTCCTGTTAGAGCGGGCAACGTGCAAAATGCCCGGGCCATATATAAAATTTCTGAAAAATTGGTCAATGGTATTTTTAACTTCATTTACATTGTCAGGTAAAATTATTGTGGGAAATTTGATTATTGAACAATTCATTGCTAAGCATTTTGATCACTAAGGATTTGATTATGATGAAATTTCATTATAAGTATTATTATACTCTAGTTTAATTTAATTGAAATTTAACTTGTATTCACACACTCAAACTCCGACAAAATAGTTGATTTTTGTAAAAGTAGTACCAAAAAAACTTTGATCCCTTGAGTTGTGTGAAGAACGAATGTTCTTGATGCTCAGGGAAGCTATGACAGGGGGGTAATAATCCACCTTTTAAACCAGTGGTTTACTTGCATAACCCATGGGTTGGGGTGAATCATTTGATATTAAAAGGGGTCCTTGATACTCAGGATAGTGGCGCCGATAAATTTCGATCCCCCTTGTGGGCAAACATTTCACTCTAGTAACCCATGGGGCGTGGTGTATTATAATATATTCGAAGGGATCCTTGATCCTCAGAATAGTGGCGGCTATAGTCTTTGATTCATCTTAAGGACAAGCTGTCTACCTGCACAACCTTTTGGCCAAGGTATACCTTGCAAAATATAATGGAGTCTCTTGTGTTAATTTCTCACCATGCTATAGTTTGATTGTCTGAATACAATATAAATTTCAATAAAAATGCACTAGATCAGTGATGTATAACCTTATAATATAATTGCCCGACTTGTTACTCAAAATATTTTAGAATATGTTAAATTAAATTTCTTGAAAAATTTCCACATAAAACAAAATTATTAATTACCCATTTATTTCAATTTTAGACAAATATAAAAAAAAAGGCCCAATCTACTTTTTCAAGGCCAAACTCCTTAAAAAAGATAATCTGGCATCCCTGTAGGAGTCTAAAAAAATACAAGATACTGTAAAATATTTTCAATATTTGTATTTATTATATGTATTATACGCGTTTTAATGATATTGCAAGAATATTTCTAAGAAATACTAGTTGAAGGAGAATGAATAGTGGGCCACACCTAAACATTAGGCAAGGTGGAATGTAGTCTACAATCCATAGGTTTGTCATCCTTGCACTAGATTATCAAATTGCTTACAATGAAATTGTATCTTAATCAAATCCTTAATGATCAAATTGCTTGCAATGCATTGTTTAATAATATAATTGTCAAAGATCATTTTACATGACAATATAAATGAACGTAAAATGCACACTCTATTGGAAATATTATAGATTTCCCGGGCATGATCCACATTGGCTTCTCTGACGTGCATTTTAAACATTGCACGATTTTCCAGATGGCTTGTATCATTTACATATATAGGGAACTCAATATATATTACAACTTTGCTATTTGATTCCTCATATTATGCTCTCTAATTACAGTTATATTTTCAAAATTATTATTTTCGAGTTTCTGTTTGATTGTTTAAATAATTATCAAAGTCATTTGCCCCCATGTCGAAAGTATAACTTGTTAGTTCTTATTATATATTCAAAAGTCAATTTTTTGAAGATTATGAGTATCCATATAGTCATTGTGACTCTCAATTTTAGTTTCAAAAATGGTTCTTTTCATTTGTAATTATATATTTGAAGAACTGTAAGAACCCTCATTATCGCTTTCCTGCTACACTTCATTTTCCTTCATTATCAAATTGTATACATAGAGTGGAAATCAAAAATAATGACAAGATCATTTTCTCTAATTTATGATACTACTAATATATTTAAACAAGTGATCGAAAAAACTTAAATCAACTAATTTGAAATGAGCCATAACTCATGGATCCTAAAATAAATAATTGCAATTCTAACTTAATAGAAGAAATTCTAGTTAAGCAAATAAATTGAAATAAGTTTCAAAATACAAAAATAAATTTACAAAAACTATTCGTATATCATCATATACTCACATGTATACTATGATTTTTGGAAAAAATTGCAAGTGCAAAAAAAAAAAAAAGTAACAAAATAGAAAAAATGGCAGATTATGTTAAACTGATCAGCAATTTGATATATATTAAGATAGAATATAAATAAACAAATGCAACAGCGGCTCGAATTGAAAAAAATGTTAATCATTTAATTCTCTGTTGTCAATTATAATATAATTAGGCATGTTGTATTATTCATATTAGACATTATCATAGATTGACAAACATGAATCATAACTAAATACAGGGTGAATTTAATCCAGTTGTAGACATTTATTATTTTCAATCCGGAATCAAATTTGTTCAAACTCACGTAGGAGAACAATAAGGGGCCTTATCTCTGAACGGAGAAAGCTGAGACGGCTGGAAAGAGAAAGGAAGATTCTAACTTTTCAAAAGACCAACAAAAATTTGGACAAAGTTTGGAGGTGGATTATTATTCACTACCACCGCTTCCCTGAGCATCAGGAACCTTCGTTATTCGCAAAACTCAAGAGATCGAGCTTTTTTTGGTACTACTTTTACAAAAATCAACTATTTTGTCGGAGTTTGAGTGTGTTAATACAAAATAAATTTCAATTAAATTAAACTAGAGTATAAAATTACTTATGATAACATTGCATCATAATCAAATCCTTAATGATCAAAATGCTAAGCAATGAATTGTTTAATAATCTAATTTCACCTGACAATGTAAATGAAGTTAAAAATATCATTACCAATCTTTCGGAAATTTTATAGATTGCCCGGGCATTTTGCACATATCGTGCTCTAACGGGAATTCTGTATATAGGTCGTAAAATATACATTGAATTGATAATCACATCAATGAACAATTTCTGAATGTTACATATTCACTTTTTTTATATTGCGGTTTTTTTTTTTTGTATTGCACCGATAATCAGTGAGAAGTAAATTTATATCCATTCAAAAAAAAGTCCTGTCATATATGGTCACATTGAAGTAACAACTTGGAATCCCAAATTCAAAAAATATATATTCATTGAGTAATTTTATCTCAACTGGAAACATAGATAATCATCACATTTTCCTCATCAAGGATGTTAACTCAGAGGAATCTTGCCTTAATGGAGTAGTTTGGATTCTTCTGTAACATGTCCATAATTTCCAGGATGTGCGCTTGCTTTAGAATTACTTATGTGTGTTTTGTTTCTCCTATTTTCAAATCTTTTAGACCTTAGGAAATAAATAATAGTGATACAAGTTTGTTGTATGACAGTCCGATGATTGAGAACTGCTCGAAGTTGTGAGGAAAGTAACAAACAGATTCTATCAAAAGGTTAGAATACAATGTCATTTTTAATGAGGAATTATAAAGATTCTTCAGGATAACTGTTTATCTTATTTTTTTTTTTTTTTTTACTTTTGACTACTAATTATTGGACAATATTGTTACGATATTCTGGAAATCAAATAATGTTCTATAACTTACTGCATCGTTCAATAAGTACTAAGTCTCTATCACAGTACAGCCAAATTTATATTTATTGTTTTTACAAACTAAATAAATATATCACATTTTTAGGGCAATCGGACTATCTATTTACAAGTTACATTGCTTGAAGTGACACTACTTCTGGTTTTTGTAAAAAAATAGATTCAAACAAATTTCGTGTTTTGATATATCACTGCTTCTTGATAGGAAAAAATACCTTAAAGGCAAAAGTTTAGCTTGATAAGTGGAACGTTGGTTTGATGAGTTTAAATGTGGTAAATGTGAAATATAATCAATTATTATTTAATTTGAATTTGTACAAAGCGTAGTACTTATTATAGCTTATGACGGAGCATGATGTCATTAAATGGACATTGAAATCATAAACAATATTATGATAATGTTGCCTATTTGCTAGGCCCTTTGTAGAACAATATACATAATTGTGTTAAAGATAAATATAGTCCCAACTCACTTTTGAATACTTATATTTAGTTATTATTATATTGATTTAAAAATATTATATTATAAGCAGTTAAGTAGCCTCTGATGAATTTTCAAAATGGTTGAAAGTTAGAAATTATATTTATGAACTGGGAATTTTTCTGTTTCTTTTTTGAAGAAAGTGTTTTGTATTACAACTAAGTCGTTCCCTCACTCTTAATCTTTTTTATTATTATAATTCATTGTGTATACAATAATAAGTATACTTAATATTTACTTGTGAAATAGTGGGGGGGGGGAGTGAAATATGAGAATGATCAAATTAAATTTTACCCCAACTTACTTTTGGGATGCAGGAGCATCTCTTAAGCACTCTAAAAATAAAAATAATTGACCAATAATTGCTTATTTTCTCAGTTCATTTTCAAAGTAATTAGAAGAAACTCACAAATGTCGTGAAAATGATTTTTTATAGGTAAATCAATAGTTATGTTTATAACATTTAAGTTTATATAGTAAAGATGCAAGGCCATATAAAAGGTCAAAAGTCACCATAAGGTCAAGTTTTCATATTTTATTTACACATGTCTACTAGTGCATCCAATACTTAGGGTAATCTGTTGATTCGATCTTCTTTTGTATGCTAATGAAAAGTTGATTTTTTAAAGTTTTAACTTTCAAGGGTATTTTTTTACCTCTATAGTAATTTAAAGATGACTTTTTTAAACAATCTCTAATTCCCTAATTGTAAATGAATTTTGGAGTTTCAACTTCAAACTTATGCTGTGGGATTTCAGAAGTTGGAATTTTGAAGTTATCTTTTTGAATTTTAAAAGTTTCATTAATCTTCTTTTTCTGAAATGATACATAAAAAAATTATCTTAATTTTTCCTTTTGAAGAAAAACAAATGGTAACTTTAGGAAATACTTCAGATACCTAGATAATCAGAAGCACTGTACTCTACTCTGATTTGCAACATCCGCAAAATTCACCATTTGTGACTATGTTGGGTCCTATCCTAAGTGATTAAGTTGAAGTCATTAGTCATTAAAAAAACCACTTATTTTATATAGAGGACTTCAGAAAATACTCATCTTGAAGTTTATATCCCCCCGCCCCAAATTATAAATTAAATTATATATATAAATTAATAACTGCTAATTACGAATAAGCTTTACAAAATTGCATATAAATGGATTAATGTTGGCATTAGCTATATGAAAATGCAAATAATATAAGAAAATAGAATATTAACTCAAATACATAAAAACACATGAAGAGTCTAAATCAGTAAGTATCTCTAAAACATGATCTATTTAAAATATAAATCATGTTCTCCGTGTCTTGTTCTTCGAAGACAATGTTTTTTATTAATATTACTTCCGGAGGAATTTAACACGAGCTTGAATAGAGGAAGGATTTTAAGAAGGATTTATCAGGGGCATTATCCACAGGAGGTAGGTTGGAAGAAAATTTAATATTGGAAATTTAATTTAATTTTGCAATTTTTTTTTCCAAAAAAATTAATTTTAGTTATGAATTTTTACAATTTTTCTACAAAAAATTAAATATTCGAAATTTTTTAACAAAAAAATTAATATTTGAAATTTCATATTTAATTGTTTTGTTTTTTAAATTACTTTTTTTTGTGAATAGCTATGAATTATTTTATATAAAGGGCCTCTAATTTTCATCACTATTTATTTGTCTTAATTAAAAACTAAATTAACTGAAAATTTAGAATACACTCATAAGTTATCATAAATTTAACGTCATATTTTATGACATAATTCTATTTTTTTTTTTTTTGCAAAAAAATCCTTTGTAATAAATAAAGTTACGTCACTTTTTTTTGCATATCATATTGTAGATATTTTGTCATTTTTTTTATTCCCTAAATTAATTTTTTTAGTGGAAAAAGTTTTTAATAGATTCTACGTCTTTGGATATTATTTTTTATTTTCTGAGTACTACGTAAACTTCTCTCAGTTATAATCCCTGGACGATAATCAATGAGGCATTAAATGTTTAACATACTTTTTTGTATATAATAAATAGACGTACTAAAGGATTTATTGAAATTTACGACTTTGAAATAAAACTTTAATGTATTTTCAGGGAATTAAATTTTTATTCAATTCAGTCATTAAAACTAATAACGTACGAACAAATCTATGAGTAATATGGTATTTTTGTGATAGTATGTCTTTTGAGCTTCCAATAGCTATTATCTCATGGAGTCTCTCAAATACTTCCTCTCCTAAAAGACCAAAAAGTTAGTAGCAGTGAGCCAAATATTCAATTATTATTCATTTAATAGGTGGAAATGGCTAACAGCTTGTAAACAAAGAGGATATTTTACTTAAACTGGAATTTGCAGTATGTAGAATACAAAACGTCGTTTATGGTCATTTTTCTTAAATGGAATATCATTTCTTTCTATGTTAAAGTCAAAAATATAAAAAATCAAACATTTAGAATTTAATATATACTACATTTATACAATAATATGTGTTATCTATATGAACGGTGTGCCATAGAGAGTTAATTTCTGCTCCGCATCTTAATTTATTCATAAGTAGTGTTCGATTATGCATTTTTCACCTTTTGTGTAACTTTAAGATTAGATTTTTTGATACCTACATATATAAAGTATATTACATAAACCTACATAATTACATCAATTTAAGCTCGATTCCTCAATATTTTCCAAAGTTATTGCCGATTATGTATTTTTAACGTTTATGTGCTGCCTTGAACTCTCAAAATGTAATGGCCTCTTACTGAGGTCATATACCTATAATCTTTGCTCCGAGTTTGATCAAAATCGACTTCTTTCTTTTACGTAATCATGGTGACCAAAAGGCAGACTAGATAATAAACAAACATAAAAATATAACTTCCATTCAACTTTCTTGGCAGGGCGAATAAATCAAGTAACAAGATGCTAAAAAGGACAAACAATGGCAGAAAAATCGATAGTTGACAAAAGAACTTGTCTAAAATATAATGTTAGTAGGATAATACACCGATCACTCCTTGGCATTCCCAAAATTTTAGCAATTTTTATTTACTTTTTGCTTTCAGCTGTTTATTGGTCTACTATTGTCCCTTATTTACAAACCATGGATTGTTTGAACACAAATCAACTCTTATAAACAAACTGTGAACAATATACTACGATTTTCTATCAAGAATAGAAATTGATAGCTTTCTTTTGGTATGATCTTGCCCCTTATTTGGGGCCTGATTGATTTCTGTGAAGATTTTTGAAGAGGAGATTTTATATTTAATATTCCTTGAATCTTGAAACCTCTTTCCTTAGAAAAAAAAAGAAAGGAGAAAGACCTGAAGCACTATAATAGTTAAGCAATTATTCGATTGAGGAAAAAGTAGTTTCGTTTTCCCCGCCTCTTTTTAACTAAGTATATCTTGTTCGTTATTGGTCACATCGGATAATACGATAAATAATTTTAAAGGTATGAGTGTATACTACAAAAACTTTATTTCTACAGTATTGCGATTGGCAAGCTCAGTCATGAATTATCATGCGTCAAGTATGGAGGTCTCAAAGTAAGAAATTCACCATATTTTACATTTTTACTACTAAAAAATAGAAAAAACATGTTATTTCTGAAGTGGATTGCTACTGGTGATGAAAAGTAGATCATTTCCATCAATGTCAAGCCGCAGAAATTGTGGCCAAAAGCCAACAAAGCGGCCCAGACCGTATCCAAGCAAGGATTGACTGCCAAAAACGTGTTGCCGTGAATACAGGGAATAATCTAATATGACTTGCTCCTCTATGGCCAAAGGTTCAATTTTGCCCTCTACTGTGGACAATCAAATTTGGAGAATTGGAAAGGAATCGCGTTTCATCAAGACGACTTCATCTTTGCAATGCTATGTACTAATGCTAATCAATAGATATATATGAGTTTATATGTTTTTAACGAAGTAAATTCCTTTATGAAAAATATTATTATTTTATAATATTTGTTGCCATAAATTTCAATTTGTTTAATTGTATGAAGAGTTTTTTTCCTCTCTTTTTCCCTAAATGGCTATATACATAGTCATGACTATGGTTTATATGCAGTAAACAACTGCTTTCTCAGCATTTACACAAACAAATAATTCCATTATTATAAAGTTAGGTAGGGGAAAAAGTAATTTCGTATTTCCAGCTTTATTTAAACTAAATATATATAGTTTATTAATAGTCAAATCTAATCATACGATAAAGTGCTGTAAAGTTGTAAGTGTAAACTACAAACATTTTTCAGAAAGTACTGCGCTTGACCAGTTCAGTCGTGAGTTATGTTGCGTCGATTATGGAGGGTTCATAAGAAGAAATACGCCATATTTTAAAAATATCAAGGACCCAATTTCAGGTAATTCCTGCAAAAACAATCCATTTCTGGTACAGATTCTGACTGGCGTTAAAAAATAGATCCCTTACATCAATGTTGAGCGACAGAGATCGTGGTCAAGCCAGGATGGCCATACACTCAATTCTTCCGTCTATTGTGAACAACTTGATCGTTAGAAGATCGAACACAGAAATATTATTGGAAAATAAGAAAGGAATAGTGTTTTTATCAAGACAACACCAGGCTGCACACCTTTTTTATGACGCGCCAAAAGCTTCAGCAGCTCGAACGGTAAGTACATATGCATCTTTGCCACACTCTGGGCCTGGAACCAAGTGAATAATGATTAATTTAGTGTATTTAGGTCGGATTTCTCACTAACAAAAGGAAACAAATCAGACCTACAGATAAACTTTGCTTTATAATAAGACGTCACCCTCGGCTACTCTTATGGCTGTTATCACGATACACATAAAGACGTACGACTTACGGGGTTATATTACGAATCCATTTTAATCCAAAAACTGGTCAACAGCTGCATTACACTATATCAATGATATCTACATGCCTTCATTTTAGACATATGGACAAAAGAAATCATTTAAAGGATTTACATCTGAGCTATGTGGTTGAGGCTACTTTGACTTCCCCTATTAATTGATATTTCTGGTCAATTATAATGGGGGATTTGTCCCCCTCCCATTCTTCATTTCATTGTTTCTATCGTTTTTCGACTTATTTTTTTAAAGTTATAAATGCTCTTCCTGGCTACTTTGGCTAATTAATGTTGAAATCTCCCTTAGAGTCTTACCTGTAAGAAGTAAAGTTGTGACGTTGAGTATTGTGTCCCACACAAAGAATGTATATCAATAATTTGAAGAGGAACGTGTTTGCCCAATGAAAGGAAAGAGCAACAGAAAAGAGGAAAAATTATCTACCTTAATGCAGTAGTAAAGTGTTCAAATTTATGTATTATTATTTTTTTTTATTTCGTGATAAGTTTTGAAATAGTGCTCGTATAAACATTTTTCTTAATTATTGTTTAGTAATCTATGATGTTATTATTCAATGATTATGTAATAAGTGATGCTTTTATTTTTATATTTATTTTACAAAAATAAAATTTAGTTTATATTGTGTTTAATGAAATTAATATAATTATTGTCCTCAGAGGACAATGTGGGATTTAGAAGAATACCATAAATTGATTAGCTTGTATGGCACATAATGAGTAATTTATTTATTTTGTAAAGATCCTAGATCTTGGAGAGAGTATAATGTTCCCATATTTGGACGATCAATTTAGCTGTTTAGAAGTAGATTATTATGTAAATAAGTTCGGAAGTTGCAACTACATTAAGATATTGCAATGGAAATTAATTACAGTTCAGAAGTAACTTATATTTTTTAAGTACATAGTTACTTAACAGTTCCCAATAACTATTTATATGTGATAGCATAATAGAATAATGTACTGTAGACCAAAATAGGGAGAAAAGAGGAGCATTTTATCTTTGAGAGTTTAAAATAATTCTCTACTTGTTTTCCAAAGGAAAAATAGGCTTACGAGTACTAAGGAAATTGTCAATGAGGCTTGAAGATATTTCATTGTCCATATTTACAGTACAGAACGAATTCAAACTTAAAAATGGAATTGATATTTGTGGTATTCTGAGACTATTTAGTAGTGATTGTTGCGTTATAGGCATTAAGGAAACTAAAGGACTCTTATCAAGGAAAGAGTATACTTTAAGTAGGAGTTGACTTTAAGAAGATTGAACTCAAAAATTTCAATGAAGGAAAGTAAGAAATTTCTTTGTTCCTCACTGTATTTTACATTATATTTTTCTTAATGTAACTCTTTAGCTTAATAATATCAGTATATGTAGGATGAATAACTATTCATAAACAATAGACATTGCAGAAAAAAATACAGAGAAAAGAGAGGCACATTATCTGTAAATGTCTAAATTCATTGCAGACTCACAAGTGTTAAAGAAATCACTAATTAGGGATAATGGCTAAAGTGTTGAAGTAATATAGTTATCCGTATAGAACATATATCTCAAACTTCACTTTATTAATTGTATTGATATCAATGTGCTTGAGATGAGTTATTTTTCCATTGCCTATAAACATCAAAATCAATGAAAGAGCTTTCTTAGAGTAGGAAACGAAGCAGAGTTGACTTAAGGAGAAAAAAGACTCAACCACTTTAATGAAGAAGCAGTGGATTTGGTGGATAAGAACTCTTTCTATTCCTCACTGGATCTTCAGTAGATTATTCTGTCGTTTTATGGAACTCGATAGTTTATATATGTAGAAGTATACGATGATTCTGTAGAAGATTTGGAGGTATTTATGCATTCTTGAGCAATGATTCATGAGGTGAACAACTAGGTATTTTGATCCTTTACATGAATATCTATATGTTTTAAATATTTTATTGCTTAACGAGTAATAACTATGATAAACCCAAGACTGAGGTACATATTTTTAATACATACATTCTGTCAAAAAAGTACAGGGCATTGTTAATTTAAATTGTCTGCACTGAAAAGATTTAAACACATTTTTTTTAGGTTGGCAGCACTGTCTTTCATTATGATGCCGAGTTTGAGTGCGATCTGTAAACCAGTTTGTTTACAACAGCTGGATAAGTTAGTCTATCCCAAAAGTGCTCTTCGATGTATACAATAAATTTTTCCCCCTCCATTCTGATGATTGTTGGATAGTTTGCGCATCATACTCGGGAATTAGCACGATCAAGCATGTCCGAAAAGACATTCTTGCCGTACTGTTTTTGCCGAAAATTCAGCTTTGTTGGAACAAGCTGTGCAGCGATGAGTTGCATGCCAAAATATTCTGTCAGAATGGTACTAATTAACTCGTGAGAGATGTTAAGGGAATGTGATAACCCCCTTAAGATGGTATGACGATTTTTTAATTCAATAATTTTGTATATTGTAAAAACCGTAGAGCACGAGTGAAGTAGACTGAGTTATCCAATTTGTTGCAAAAAAACTAGTCTTAGTTTCCACTAAAGTTAATAAAAATACAAGATTAGACCATAATATAATCAAGCTTGCTAGAATTTTCAAATTGATGTATCCAACCGACACGCCTGCTGTGCAAAACACGCAATCAATCATAGTCTATGACGTCACTATTGATAGAATTTTCAATTTGATGTATCGTAGCGTACACTATGACGTCAATATTTAAAAGAGTGGTGGAAGTCAAACATCCAATGTATACACGTTATTATTAAACCTAGTATTTCTATTAACCTTGGTTTCTACAAGGTACATAATATATGTAAGTATATGAGAATTCAACATGAAATCTGTCATCAATATATGTATAAAAAAAACTTTAAAAAGTACTATATAATAAATTCCTAATCAAATTAGTTTTAATCTACGAATTGCATATATCAATGAATTTTCTTTCTAAGTTTTACAACTGTGATTGCAAATTTTACAATTACATTTTATGGGTAAAAATACATAATATATATCTTCTAAATGGCTTATATTTATCTCTTCATTCAATACTTTTCATGTACTTTTATCAAATTATCTGCAAGGGCGTCTGCAGGGGCTATAGCCCCCCCCCCTCCCAAGAAAAATTAAAGAATATTTCCTTTTTATTAGAAAATATAATATTATTTTCTTTCTAAAAATTTAATTTTTTGTGCATAGCAATAGATTTTTGAAATATTTTTAAAAAATAATGTATATTTAAAATTTAATTTCTGAATTTTTTGTTAAAATTTTTTTTTTTTTGTGAGCAGCTGTAGATTTTTTAAACTTTTTCACAATATATACAATGAATTTTTTAATGTTTTTAAAAAAAAATTTGTTTTTTTTCAAAATAAAATAGATTTTTGAATTTTTTTTTTCAAAAAAATAATATTATAAATTTATTTCCACACCAATGTAAAATTACTAATTTTTTTTTTGCCAAAATGTAATATTTATAACTTTTTTTCCAATAATTTAACATTTATAAAAAAATTTCTAATAATTTAGTATTTTGTGAATAGCTTTGGGTTTTTGAACTTTTTGTTCCAAAAAATCTAATATTTTGCGAATAACTTTGAATGTTCGTAATTTTTTTTTCCAAAAATTGAACTTTTTGTAAACAGCTGTATATCTTTGATTTTTTTTTTAATGGAATATTTTGAAACTTTTTTTTTTTTAATTATAAAACTAAGCTCATTCTCCCAGCCTCCCCCCCCTTTCCCCCCATTCAATTCCACCTCAATAACCTAAGAGTATAATGAGGAGTTATTCCGATATTAATCCTAAATTCTATGCAATTTTTGAAAAATAAAAAAAAACACTGTTCATATTGCCAACTATAAAAATTTATCTGCGTGTATGACTACTACATTTATTTCTATATGAATCAATTTCTCTCATTGTGATATTAGAGTAAATTTTATAGTTCTTCCACCTTTAAAAAAAAATTGCATTAAATATATTCTTATAGATCCCAAATCAGATTAATTAGTTAGTTATGAATTTTATCTATTCACGTAAGATATTAGATTCTTGCAATGATGGAAGTTATTAGCGAAGAGAGCGTTATATTATTCTGCGTGTATTTTTTTTTCTGAGAATGCCTCTCTTCTTAATTTCCCGCTCCTCTTCTCCTCTTTTTTCTTGCAGCAGCCGTTTCATTTAACAGTCACAAAAACATTCTTGGTGCAGTACGAATAGTGAGCAACATCTTCTTTTAATTTCGTTATCCAATTCAACGAATCATTTGGTGAACTTTTCATAAAAACTATCACATTCAAAGGAAAATATTAACTTTGGAATTTACTAACAGAGTCAAAGAAGGGATCAATCTGACAGTGAGTTCATTGATTCTTTACATTATTTTCTTCTATTAACTCCTCTAAGTTGACTTTATTAATGTAAACAAATGGATTTTTGATTGTCTCATTTGCAATTTTGAAGGAAAAAAAAAAGTTTTTGATAGTTATGTTTTATACTCCACTACAAACTGATAAAAAAAGACATTTTGACAAATTTTAATAAGTTTTTATCTAATATTTGTACTATTAGTTTAGGAGAGGACAGGATTATATAATCGTCACGCAACCTTAGAAATGCATTATCAAACTATTATACTTTGTCTAAAAAGCTGAGCCCATAGTATCTTGGCCGCTATGGTTGAGTTGACATCTACTACAGTCTTCATTAGATTGTCCCTTATTAATATTTTGTATTCACTGATATTTTTAACCGGGGAGAATTAAAAAGCTAACTGTACCAAAGGTTGAAGACGCTAAGGATATTATTGGCGTAGTAATCTGGTTTATGTCATTTTAATTGAAGGAAAAAAAAAGTTTATTGGGTTGAAATTAGCAATTTTTAAGCTTCCAGTACTTTACTTAATATCATTATATGAGTCAAAAATTGTACTTTAATGTTTGGTTTATGAGTAAAAAAATATTGTACACCTTTTTTGAATCTATTGAAAGGGTTGAGAAGTACTCAATAATTTGCAGTTTCTTTGTTTGAATCAAAAGAATGCTCCATGTTTTTGTTCACAAAAATCATCACTTCAATTAAGGTTAAATTTCCCTCCATCATGTTATATAATAATAAATACTAAGATTTTTTTGAAATTTTATGATCATTCGGTTCTTGTACTTTTTTAGGGATACCTGATTTTTGAACCATTATATATATATATATATATAGCAATACCAATGTTTATACTTCAGTAAGAGAATCCTTGCTCCTCCTCAGTGACATGACAACAACAACAGGAGTAAAAGATACAGTATCCCCCCTGTGGAAGCCTTGACGATTTCATCCTCAGGGTAATTGCTTCCAGACCTTGGAAATTGTTTATTTCAGGTGATCCACTTTGTGGCGTGGGGTTGCATTTTGGATACCTTTGATGGCACACCGCCAAAAGTAATCAAGGATGTTCAAGTTAGGAAGTGAGGGGCCACATATCCTTTGCCCAGAAATCGGCAAAGTTTTGGGCGCAGAGCTCCACTTCCTGGCTTTCTGAACATCCCATAGCCAACGTTTTTTCCAACAAAGATGTAGCAGAAACTCCTCACATTGACCCCGACGATAGCAGTGATGTCTTTTTTGGCTATATAGTCGTGAAACAAGTCGGACGCACGAAGCCTTTTTTTGCCTCTTGTTCACTGATATGGGGGGGGGACGATTCAAAACAAAAACTGCATCAAACAAAAGTTTATTTATGATGCTATCAAGTGACTAAAAAAATCCCTCGACATTTTATGGCAATAGAGTGCCGCCTAAGAGGTTGATATCAACTATGCAGACGTCAACCCTCTATTGCTAATATTACGAACGAAAAGTAAATCGTTCTTAACGCCTAATGGGTGATTAATTTGAATATGAGACGATGTATGTGTTAATATCCTGGAAATGGGCTGTTTAATGCATAAATATTTTTGTATGTAAGAACAAACGTATTTTCGTTTTACGTCATAAAGTAAATTATTTTTATTCCTTTGCACTTATTTTTCCTGTTTTTTTTAATAGTAGGCTTATTACACATAGTTTCATGAGTTTTTAGCACGATCTCATTTCACAGCATTTCTAAACCTTCTCTATAAAGAACAAAAATAACGTCTCCAATTGCAACAACTCTTATATTATTGAATCCTCAACCTCGTACCCCCAATCAATAGAAATAAATAATAATATTAAAAAAAAAAGACAAAAGTGGCCTTTCCACCCTCACAAGTTCTTCCCACCCACTTTTTTCATAGCATTCTGAACAGTCTGTGGCGAAACTCCGAGATCTCTTACATTGGTCCTCACGGACTTAAGTAGATTTGCCTGCGCTGTTTTCTTTCACTCTTCCGTGTCCAGTTTGTTCTTTTTGACAGAGCCATTCTTCCTCTCCGACGTTTCGGACTTCCTGACATCGTAGAAAGTGGTCCTGGAGAACCCCAACTACTTGGAGTACCCAAATGGAAATTCTTGGATCGAGTCTTAACTTTATTCTTAAAATTGTCCTAGATGTCCTCTCTCTCCGGATATATATATTTTTTTTTTTAGCTCTTTCAACTGTTTCACTTGAATGACTAAATTTATTGATCCCGTAAATGGACTTTCAATTGATGTTCAATTCTCTGTCGACCTTATTTTTTCTTTTTCTTTTCTTATATAAAGTTTATAGAATAAACTTTAGACAATATTCACTTCGTTGAGCATACAAACTAATTTTGATTTATATTGTTCCCTCAATATAAAAATAGTGTTTACAAATGTATACTTAAGTATGCCACATAAAATACGTGGCTTTCAAATTTAAGCTTAAAATTAGACATTCTAGCCAAGAATCACACCTCAAAACAATCAAATATTTCGATCAGACGAGCACAAATAATATAAAACTATTACTAAATACTAAATATTTCAAAACATAGTATATAGATGAAAGCGTTCATCCATTCCAACAATTATTTCTGAACTAGTTATATTTCTAGCTTCAAATGACAGTTTGTGTTTGACAATGTCAATAGCATTATCCCAGAAATTACCAGCCATCCTTTTTATTTTTAAATAAAAATCAGCATATCTAGCTGTAATGGACAAAACTATTCCTCTCAAGTTTTCGGTATGAATTGTTTCTCCGCCTTTTATCGCATTGGCGAGAAACAAATTCAAGTAAAAAGGAAACCAAGGAACACTTGACAAAACCTTGCAAAATATTTTTTTAAACTTTCCACAATCGTCACAGGAATCGTAGAAAAAAAAACATTTTGTTTAAATATAAAAATAAGCTTTTAATTTTCTTACCTTGACAACTCCACACAAAGAATTCCTTATTGTGGCAACCAATACTCAGGAGATCCAATTTTCTCACGAAGTTTTAACATATCTTGTTAGATACATCAGCACATGAAAACGAAATTTTAAATAAATGCATGCATGCATATTTATACATATGTAAACATTAGGTTTCTATTCCGGGATTTCTTGGAATTCTACATCAAAGGAAAATTCCAAGGAATTTCTTGGTTGTACTGTGAAATAATATAATCTTTATTTTATAATTAATAAATATAGGGTTTGGATAGGATTGGATCTAGTGAGGCTTGTGTATGGAGCATAATGTTTTTGTTTTTCCCCCAATAGTATTTACATACAAAAATCAAGAAATCAAAGCTTATATATTTTTTAACTTTTTTAAATATGACTTAAGAGATTATTTAAGCAAAGACGAACGCTCGGGAGACCTATTTTTTGGCAGTGGTACAGTGGGGGGTGGGGGGGAGATGAAGGGGAACTTTTTGAAGGTTTTATCAAACATGAAAGCTTCTAGTACTCTACCTTAACTCGAACAAATTAATTAGACTTGCTAATTACTTCTGAATTATGAGACCAAGGCTTATCATTTGGCCGTGAATGTAAGCAAATAGGGCACAAAAAATCTCTGAGGACCCATTCATCAAATAACAAGAGTTATGTCCAAAGATAAATATGTGTCTTCTAATATTTACATAGTATTTTTTGTTTTTGGTTCTCTTTGATATACAGTGTGCGACAGCATAGGTTACAAAAAATCGACTTGATCAAGAACCAGATAGTGTTAAACGATTAGGCTCTATATTATACAAAAGAAAAATAATTATAAATAAGTTATTAGTTGAAATGGCTGGTTTCTATTGCCAGCATATCCTCAAGCCTGGGCCTGAAGAGTCTACACACCTTTACGAACGTGGCCCTCGGATATGGCCGTCCATTGCCTTTACGTGGAAGTCTTAAGCACGTCGACATAGTTATAGTCGAGAGGATTCATACTGGTGAAGAGGGAGGCCACATATCGTATTTTCAGAAATTGGAAAAATTCTTCTCCAACCATTAGTCTGTGGTCCTTGCCTTGTGCTCTGGGGAAGATTCCTGCTGAAATTCATAGTTTCTTAGGACAAAACCACCTTCTTGAGGACGTCCTGGTACTCATTTGCCAAGATGTTCAGGCCTTTCGGAGCATGCTCTTCCCGTCTGATGTCACAATTCCCAGCATCATCGTCGAGGCAGGGAAATTGGTCTGGTTTACCTGTTGAACCTTATTGTAAAGGAAGTTAGTGGTCTTTCCTGGAGTTCCTCAACTAGTCCACGGTCAAGTTTTTCTTGTCTTGTTGCTGTACTCGGTGGGATTCAAATCGGCTACACTACACCTTTTTGCCTTCATCTAGACAATTAATGAACTGATTTTAGTTAGTTGTAGCTTATTTGAGCGCTCATATTCTCTGAACTATTGTATTAGAAAGTCTTGAAACCTAGTTCTCGAAGGAGTAGTTTCTGACACAATGAAAGTGGAAGTCACAATTTGCTGTTGTACAGTGTAAAAGGTACTTCTTTATGATTAGAACGCAGAACAGAACGGAAATAATGGTGGATCGGTGAACAAAAAAATACATAAATGGAACACCAAAATAGTGGAACACTTACAAGCCAAGATCTAGTTACTGAATTCAAAAAGGGGAGGCACAGGCTTTAACACCCACCCCCTTCATGCAGAATTATAGCATGAGTATATATTATATGCTTAAAATGTATTACTTGTTGCGAAAGGATAAAAAGAAATAATTACATTTCACTGAATTTGTTATAGCTTACAGATTTTCCTCAAAGAGAATAGACCGGTAAATGAGACACCCTGGTGTACATATGCCTAGCAATCTGAATTTACATGCATACAAGAACTGATTGATTGATTGATTCCATTAATTTCCTATTGAAATACATAAATATGTATGTTTTACATATAAGTAAATGTATTTAAAATATGTCGTAAAAAGCGGGAGTGGCTTTTTTTTATTTGCAATCTTAACAGGAATTTTTATATTCCAAAGCTGTTATCATTATTTTTCCAGTCTTGACGATTAACATTTTAGTATAGAGCGCGTGAAAGGCAGAGAGAAGCGATGAGAGTTTATATGTGAGTTGTAAGTTCGAATCCTAGTTGGACTCGAAGAAGAATTGAGGATTGACAATTGAGTAATTCCAGAAAAGATGTCCTGTTACATAAAGAGTGGGTTTGTCTCATTATTTCTTTTTTCTCACACCTAGATGCAGCTGATCATATATAACCAGGGGTGTCCGCAGGATTATATTGAGGGGAGGGAGGAAGGAGAATTTAAAAAAAAATGAAAAAAAATATATTTTAAATGTCTTTGAAAAATTAAGTATTTTGGAAAAAAAATACAAATATTCAATTTTTTTTTGGAGAAACTGTTAAAAAAAATCATTTTTTAAATGTTCCTTTAATTGGTTGTACTGATTAAGTATAAGTAAACATTATAGTAATACATATACACCATTTAACCTAGGAATCTTATTGTGAAATCCATATACACAAATTATATTTCTTTCTATAGGAGTCACATGGGCACGAACGTACACACATTAAGTTCAAGAGAATAACTTCTCCTGAGCGTGTTGTACATGAGCTACGGTGATTCCATTCAAAATTTCACAGCTGTTTCAAAAAAAATTCTAAAAATTTTTGTAGAAAAATTGACGGAAAATAAAAAGTTCTGTAAAATTGTTTGAAAAATTAATTTTTTGCAAAAAAAATGACAAATTTAATTTTAAATATTAAATTTTCATATAACAAGCTAAAATTCCTTAAGTTTGGGTTTTAAAGCCCCTTCAGCCCACCCCCTGCGGACGCTGCTGTATAACCTTATCACAGCTAAACTGCTGGTTTTATGCCGATACCAGTAAAGTTTAAATTTCCATTATATAATGTGAATATTTAGATGAGAGTAATTGTATAACCAGCTTGTACAAGTGATTTTACAGAAAAACAGTCTTGTTAGATTATCCCACTCTAGAAGCCATTTCAAACAATATTGTTTTAGTTTGAATGGAACTCAGGCTTTAGAGGGCTTGGGCCTCCGATGCACCAAAATGGATCAAAAGATAGTTTACCATTGTTGGAATGTATTTTGTAATGATACAAAGTCCGTATCATCTCCACAAATTGCATTTGAATAAGAGATATTAAATTGTACTGTTCAACAGCAAAGATAGATCAAAACAACATATGTATACTCAACATAATAGAATTTGATGCCCTGATTCCAAAAGTTGCTTATTTTCTCTCTTTTAGCCTTGTGGCTTTTATAAAACGCCATACATTGTTTGCTATTTTTGTTTAGTTTTAAGGTTCAAAGCTTTTTAAAGAGCTTTTTGTTGAAGATCGGGATAATTTGTGTTAATATATTTGAAAGCTAAATGGTAAAAATTTTTGTAACCATTGTCAGCATCATACTTATAACTCAAATCATCTTTGTTTAAAATGGATAATAGGTGCTTTTTATTCATAGGCTCATAACTTCAAGCCAAATATATTTAATACATTTATCTATTTCTTGTAGTGAAAATATGAAATTTGAGCCCCCAAAATGGTGTTTCCTTCAGGTATAATGCAATTTATGAAGTGAATCTTCCTATTTTCTAATCTTTGTATGTAAGAGCCATTATTCAGAAATTTTGATATCCCATATCAAGGGTTCCTTCTCCCATAATGCTTATAAGCCTCCAAATTGATCAGATAAATATAAAATAACAGTTAGTTACAACTTCAGCAGCACACCTCCTTACTTCATCATGGATACAAGATTAAAATCATAAATATATTCATCATTCTACATTGCCTCTAAAATTCATTAGTTTCACTTATGTATCCTTATTTCAAGCTCAAAGGACACATGATGACTTATTGCATAACCGGATTGACTTAGGCATTCCCAAATAAATACATTCAAGGTAGTAATCGGAGCAAATCCTCAAAAAAATATATCGCACTGGCCAGGGGCAGTTCAACAGGGATTTCGTTGCCAGGGATTCCTTTCAACACATGTACTCTTCTCCATTGATGAAGATCAATCCCAAATTGAGGATCCTACTCTCAAGAGGGATTTTATTACTCTTTTTTATTTTTTTAAGTTTCTTCCCACCTCCTTATCTTTTTTTCTCCCTTCTTTCTTTTTCTTTTCTTCGATCTAGCTAGGACATGTAAATATATTGACTTTTCTTATTAGATCAAATCAAAAATGAGAATGTTTTAAAAAATCTCTTTTTTTTAAATTAAAGTTCAGACTTTCATCTGTCAAATGAGATATTTTTTAAATATATTCGTCTTAAAGCTGTGAGCCTCTGAATAAAAAGCACCTATTTTCAATTTTAAACAAATATAAGCATGATACAGTCATTTTAAAAATGATTTTAGAACTTTTTTAACATTAGGCTTTGAAATATATTTAAATCATGTATTCCTATTTTCAACACCAAGTGCTTAAAAAAAGTGGGATTTTGTAGAATAGTGTTATTTGAAGAAAAAAAAAATTATTATTATAAATTTTCAATTTTTATCGAACGAAAATCGAATAATTTACCACCCTTTTCATATTTTTAAGATTAACTATTTTTCAAGAAAAATATTTTGAATATATTTACTTAAAAAGAATACATTGTTTTTTTTACAAATTAAATATTCTTATTATTTCTTTGAAGTTTTGATTATTCCGAAATATTAATCTTCATATTTAGGGAGGATCGACTATTATAAATTTAGGAAACCCAATTTCTAATGTTCTTTGTTTAATTATTTATGTAATTAAATACGGTTGCAACAGTCAAAAAAGCTCAGTTTGAGTTAGAAATTAAAAAGAATTAGAAATATGTATTTAAATCAAATAAATATAGGTTTAATAATGACTTAAAGCTATGGATGCATGTGAGAGGCTATGAATAATAAATATTTTGTGTTTGTCATTTCAAGAGGATTATTATAACTCAGTTATAAGCCTTTTGTTATGTTCAATGCAACATTTTGCAAATGTTATTCCTAAAATATCGATCATGTGATCTTTGTTTTGCTACTGGGTTTATATATTTTGTATCCTCTACTTATTTGTTGTAAGTTCAAAAATTAAAAAAAGAAAAGGTGTATGTCTTTCATGGTTATGGTTATATCAATTACTGGCTGTAGTACCCAGCATTGCCTGGAGTTATTAAGCATCGACGATTATACCAATTGTATTATAATACTATGGAAGATAACTCTTCAACAAATCCTTAGTGGTACTCCACGTTTTTCATGGGCAAACTCACACGTAAATACACAATCAATACTCAACAGCTAAAGAAAAAAAATGTATTATGATTGGATGAGATAGGGAGTACTTTGGCTTATTTCTAAGCTTCATCAAAGGTAACATTCAGTTAAATTACACGCTTGCTAGATTTCATTCATTTTATATGGTGATCCCAAGTGTATATCACACTGTTGATTAATTTTAAAACAATATTGGTGATTATATATTCTATTTATTACTGAATAGTGATATAACAGCGTTCTTGTTAACATATATTGTGAATATTCATGTAGTCTCTATTATACGTGTTTCATAATTGTCATACAATAAAAACGCCTAAACAAAAAAAAATATATAGAAGGTTTTTCTCTTTACAACAATAATACATTTTCTCTACCCAAAACATATAACATCCAACTGATAATAACAATGCTCTTAATTCAGTAATACCATATGTCTCGCTCCTCCATTTTCCTTACGCTCCTATACAAATCCCATCTCTATAAATGATATAAATCAGGGAGAATTATATACATGCTAAACGACTGCGAGAGCTACATTGTAATATCTTAAATGAAAAATGTCGTAATTTGATACAAAAGTTCATACATACAGATAAACTTTTCTTTAAATCGTCAATTATTTGTGTATGTACTCGTCATATTATTTTTTTTTAAATATAGTTGGCTAAAATATTGTATTAATGTACTTTCTAATCTAATAATTCTGTATTTATAATATATAAATAAAAATATATTTTGTGTTATTAAAAAATTTGGAGATGTATATCAATTTCCTAATAATATATAGCTTGTGTTAAAGAAACAAAAAGTGTGTACTACATATCCATGTACGGAACCTTAAATATTCAACTAATACATACTTAATGACATTTTTCGACTATTTTGAACTTATTATTCGTAAAAATATCTGGATAATTAATTAAAAGGAATTTAATAGTCATATTTAAAGCCAATTTGCCTCTTAAACAGTAGATTTAATTATCGTGAAAGGGATTCAAAATGAAAATGAAACTCTCGTTTAATTTATGGCTTAGGCTTCTTTTTTAAATTATACCTAGTATGACTAGAGCTGAACTTCGTATTTCAAGTATATATAAGTAATATGTATCTAGTCTGTTTTTTTATCAAATGTGGGACTAAGTCGAGTATTAGTCAGAGGTTTATTTCGAAATGAAATAAACCTAAAGATGAAAATTTAAGGAAACAACAAATGATAGAAAACATTGCAGCATTCAATAGATAAAATATTTATTAATTCCTATTAAATGCAGTTCCTACAAAATCTATCCAATCATAAAAAAATTCAATAAAATGACAGGTCTGATGTGAAGGCTAATAACTTTTTTACACTTTTCTCAATTGCTTGTTTATTTTCTTCTTTCCTTTAATTGGTTAAATGGAGCTGCAGGGTGTTGTCCATGAGCTACGGCGACTCCATTCAATGGCTGAAAAATAGATTACTTTTTATACTACAACTTTAAAAGGGTTCGATTTAAATTGATTTTTTCAGTTAAACTTTTAATTTTCTTATGAAATATTTAATAAATAAATATTTCAAGGTTGTCTGAGAATGTTTGAAACACAATACAATTAAGTTGATTACTCGACTTAATTTAATAGGTGATTAATATTTTAGAGGCAAAACGATTAACACCAATTAAAACATCTTTCATATACAATGTATCTGATAAGTATCTTTTGATTGGATGTATGTAATCTAATTTACTTTTTTGTATTTAATTTGGAAGCTTTTCCTACTTCTATAATATTCATTACTTATTTCAATTAGTCAAATAATCTTCTTATTAACCTTATAAATATTTTATCTTTAGAATACTGAGATGTTTTCTTTCAATAGTTATTACCTTTAATTTTCATTGATTTTGTTATTTCACTTCGAAATATGGATCTGAATCAAAATTATACTCTAAAAACGTGATTTAAAAAAATGATTTTAAGGCCAAATCTTCTGCAATTGAAAATTTGAAGATAATTATTGTTTTTTATGACTTAGTCAACAATTATAAATATGGTTTTTAGCCGGTGGGTGTTCCAAAACCTGAGTTTTGTTGCATAATTTTATAATTCTGATTTCTTAAGACATAAACTGAAATATAATTGTATATTGAGCTCTAAGGCAAACTCAACACCTCTCACTAGGTCATTAAGCATTTTTAACTTTTATTTTTCTTCAGATCATAACGCCAGGCTCTATTTAGATGATTTTATAACTGGATTGTACAAACTAATAAAAACAAGCATTGAAAAATAAATTATTTTATTAATAAACAAAACTGCATTCCAGTAGAAAAAAAGTAAATAAAAATCCATAACGTACGATAAAAAAATTAAAAGTCAATATATATTTTCCAAATAGGAGTCTAATGTAAACAATACCATTACATTTCAAGACCTAACGGTGGAATAAAAAGATGTGTTTGGATTTAAATCCTACATGACGCATTTTATGAAAATGAATTAGTTCTGAACCAATTTTAAAACGTTATTGATGGTCCAAAATAGTTACAGAAAGGAGAGAGTAAGATTGGTTGCATTGTCTCACGGAACCCACGTTATGGTAGGCACTCTTTTTGGAATCTCTTATTCAAGCCGCATATGTAGAAGTTGAGAAAATCTACAATCCGAGCCTTATGTGCGGATTGACAAGCACCTCGTCCCCTCCTGAATGAAGACGAACAGAACGTGCACAGATGCAAGTTACTCGGTCTTGTCTTTGAGAAACACGTCCCTGGGATCATCCACAAGATACCTGCCGTTCATATGACACCTTGGCTTTCACGGATATCTTCTCTTCCTAAACGAGGTGCAGCCTGCTTTAGTGACAAGAGGAGGCCAAAGAACATACTGGACTAGTGCTTCTTAAGAACCACAAGAAGCCCTGCTTCATATTCAACACGTAGAAATTTACAACCAGAATTGTTGTAGAGGCCCTGTGGACCTACCCAAGTCATTGAGCTGTTCACTGATGGCGATCTATTGGTTCACTAAGAAGTTCATGATGCGATTCCTGGTGCCATATCTGTTGTTTCCATATTCATAGGGCTCCTTCTCGAAAGGCTTCCCATCAGTGAGCTTCTTGGGGTAGGATAAGACTTCATTTCATGATGATTTAATTCTATATATAGTTTCCTCCTCTTTTCTCTCATCCGAAGTGCAATTATTTATAAAGAAGTCGGTTTGAACTCATTATAAAAAGGTGCAGCATTCATGTTTGATATTTTCATTTTTTTAAATTGAATAATATGTGCTCATTTTACACAAATGAATGCAAAAATGCATTATAAATGACTTCAAGTGGGAGAAAACTCATTTTAAACCATAAATTTGTTAAAAAGTTCTTTAGTTGACAACCTGCTAAATATTTGTGTTATATAAATTAATTTTTTACTTTTATTTTAAAGATTTAAATTTGAACCAGCGGATATTATGTTTGAAATATTTTTCATGCCCACAATTTCAGGGTTGATTTTTTAACTCAACAAGATTCTCTAATTAGTTTTTTATTATCTTTCTTTGAAAATCAATTGATAGCTGTTTTTCCCCTAAATTATAATTGGGAATTTATTTTTTGATCAGTAGAGGATTTGATTTTTCTTTTACGAATCATAATGTTGGAAGTATATGGTAGTTATGATTCTTCGTCTAAACAACGTTCATTTGTTCAACTTGGATTAGCTCTTGTTAAGCTTCGTACAATTAACTACTATTATTAAGTGAAGAATTGAAACATTATAGTCAAATCCTGTGTATAATGGCCATGTTAAAAAAATAGATCCGAAAATCAACATGGTAACCCTGACAATTTGAGGAATGTTTTTGAAAAGATTAGCCAAAATTTACTGCAACAAAGGATGAGGGGGAGTAGGAAATAAAAAAAGACATTGGCTAGAAATTAATCCAATATCGATCCCCAATTCTACTCTGAGTCCAACAAGGACTTGCAACAAATCCTCAGTGTTATGCTCCGCCTTTTATGATCTCACACGAATGATAAATGCAGTTTTGATTAGAATTTAATCTATTTAGGAAAGGATATTAACTACACAGGAATTAAATAACAATGAAAGCTGCTAAGGAACAGAAAATGTATTTTTTGGATTACCATTTTCAAAAAAAACAAACAAAAAAAAACCGGCCAGCTAAAAAATAAACAGGACTTTACATCACAAATTAAAGTAATCACATTTACTCCAACGTACATAGGAATCTTTTTTGAAGTCAAACTACATAAAGTATTCTTTCCAACAAAGGAAAGACGGAGCGAACCTATGAACATTAAGTTCAAAAGAATAATTTCTGCACGTTGTGCATTGAGCTAAGTCGTTCCATCATTTTCATCCTTGTTTCTTTCCGAAAAAAAAAATGCAAGATACATAAAAAAAGAGACATAAATTGTGTACATAAAACACATGAATGTTAAAAACATTAATAAGGGACTTGAAGAGTGCAAAAAACCACAGCTGAGAATATAATAGATGAAAACTTTCAAATATAACGTTTTGCTCTAATAAGGCTAATCTAATTTACATGTAAATGACCTGGAATAATAAAAAATTGTATGCAAGTATTTTAATTCGATTTGGTTACTTTAATAATACATAAATACTAAATAGCATTGAGTCTATTTAAATTTAAATCAGACTCTACATGGGATATACAAAAAGTAATGTATATATGTACTATTAAAAGTATAGGTGTAAAAAAGAAAATAATAATTAAACACGTACTACATTTTTGTAGCTTATAATTTGAGCAGTTTTTCTTATTTTCCAAAACTGTTATCATTATTCTTGAGGAAAGAACATCTTATTGTAATGCGCATATAGTCGGAAATGGCGTAGATCACCCTGACAATTTAAATAATGAAGAAGATATATAAAAGGAGCTTAGCTGCTATGATATTATATTATTTTATTTCAAAGCAGTTATGAGATAAAGGGAATATACACAAATCATACTCCGTATCTAGCAAGAACATAGTCAGGAATTACTTCAATATAGATCCTCAATTCTACTCTGATTCAGTCCAACAAGAATCATTACTTGTAAAACATAATTAATTGTAAACATGATCCCTATTATCCTCAATAATAATGACAACCAGGCGAGGATGTAAAGACATACAGTTTTTAACAAGACGTTTCATTTCTACGTACTTGTATTTTGTGGCATTTTTATGACAAACATTTGAATCAAAAAGTGGTGATTCATCAATTTTCTACACTTTTTATTCAATGTTCCCGGTTCTCCATTCTGAATGATGGATTCAATACTGGGACGAAAAGAGGCACAGCTGGCTTTGATTAAGCCCATGGAAATGTTGTTCTACTCCTCCGTGATCACGGCCTCCAGCGCATCAACATTCGGAGAAGAAGTCTTCCCCTCCAATTTGCACCGTCCAGTGAGGTTCTCGTAAGGTGAGGACAAAGGCCAGAAGTCTACTTTCCAGAAGGCAGCCACATTATCCTTGCAGAAAAGCTGCACCTTCTTGAACGTGTGTCCCGGTTCGCTGTCTTTGATAAACACATCGTTGTCCTTGGTGAATGTGCTCGTCAACCATGGAAGCCATGATACTTCTACACCTTGTAGTAGACGTCTGTATTGACTTTCTCGTTGATCTTGAAGAAGTAGGGGCGCATTTTGCTGCCGTTAGACACCACGACGCCGAGGACCATGACCTGAGCTGGATGTTTGGTCATGAAGGTTCCATCGAACTGAGCTCTGCATTCAGCCAAGAAGCGATCATTTTTCCTACTCAGAACAGCGTTAGCTGTGAAGATCTTCTTCTGGAAGATCGACTTGTGCGTAGAGGAGATCGCACACACTCTGCCGTTTTGCTTGTTACTCGAACATTTCTGATTGGACAAAAACAAAAAACATCAAATTATAGCTTTTTGTATGCTCTTTTGAATGGCATCAGGTACAAAATTGTCATATTTTTATAACCGAGGCTCCTGATCCTGTGTACAAATCAATTATATGTCAGCACAATCAAGTTGCCAAGTTGTGGAAAATGTATAATTTATGGAGTTATATGTGCCTATATTTATAACTCCACAAGAAATGCTTTGTAATACTTTAGGAAATAGGTAACTTTGTATAAGGACAATTCGTATAAGGACATTACGTATAAAACCATTTCCTATAAATAAATTTATGAGGAAACGGGGATAGACTTTATTAATTCTCATTTTGTACCCCTAATGTTGAGGATGTTTTAGGGTACCAGCAATACTTAAGTAACTACTAAGAGCCCCTTACAACCCCCCCCCCCCAATTCTATCTCGGATGTTGGGGTGTTTTCAGGTACTGCTAGGTCTCAAAACGGGATGCAACCAACCGCCAATACTTGAAGAAACTAATAAGAGCCCCTTAACATCACCCAATTGTACCCCGAATGTTGTGGGTATTTTTGGGTACTGCTAGATCCCAAAACGGGATGCAACCCGCTATTGATAAATGAGAAACTACTAAGGATCCCTTATAACCCTTTCAATTGTACCCCGAATGTTGGAGTTGTTTTCAGTTACGGCTGGGTCCCAAAACGGGATGCAACTAACCGCTGATACTTGAAGAAAACTACTAAGAGCCCCTCAAAATCCCCCCAATTGTACCCTAAACATGTAGGAGGATCCTAAAGCAGATTATAACTTTAAGCCAATAAGAACTCAAAAACACCAGCAATATTCGGTGTACAAAATGACAATTAATAAAGTCTATTCTCCGTTTCCTCATAAATTTATAGGAAATGGTTTTATACGAAATGTCCTTATACGAAAATGTTTAACCCAAACTCTCCTTATACGATTATGTCTTATACAAAGTTACCGTACACCCCACCTTGTCCTTAATGAGCACATATAGATATCAGTGATTACTTTAGATTTTCTCCATTCCAGAATTAAATTTTCTTGGTAAGAGCTTTAGAAAGTATTAAAGTACTGTTCAGGTTCTCAATAACAAAAAAATTGCATAGGATTTACAACTCTATGCATGCAACTAATCTATAAAATATCACGAAGCTTGAGCTCCTCTCCTTCCCAGTATTTTTCAAATTGTGAGGGTCATGTTCATGTAGGAATAAATTCATTTTTTGATAAAGCATAGTGTAGGGCTCAAAAAACTTAAGGGTCAGTATAATATAATCTCTTTAATATCAAATTGTACCATTATGTTACTATATGAGTATTAATAATATTTTGTACATTTATACATTTTATACCCTACTCTAAATAAGTGTATAATCTATCCATAATGATTACCTACAATCTAAAAAGACTTTCCTGATTACGTGTCAATTTCTGTTATTCCTCGCCTTTCAGTGTAGATAAAGGTATATATATGCATTTCCCTATACTTATACGCAAGGAAATAATCAAAAGATATATATATTTCTTCCCCTTATAATTGAAAGGACCTTACAAATGCTTAATCTACTTCGACTATAAATGCTTTTTAATTTGTATGATTACATGCTTTCCCTGGGTTTATTTGTTTCTCACCAGGATTAGGGAAAAAGTTGAATATTAGTTAAACCTTCTTGGAAAGTTTTATATATCAGAGGGACCCGCAGGATTTTTCTTTTTTTCTTTTGGTTTATTCAAAAAAAAATCCAAAAATTAAATATTTTGGAGAAAAATTTCAAATATTACATTTTTGGAAAAGGAATCAAAATTCACAACTATTCATATAAAATTAATGTTTTTCGAAAAAAATTTTGAATACAAAATTTTTTGAGAAAAATTTCAAAAACATTAGGTTTTCATAGAACATTTAATTTTTTTGGAAACTAATTTCAAAAACCCAGAGTGTTTTCAAAAATATAATTTTTTGGAGAAAAATTTCACAAATTAAAAACTGTTGACAAAAAAAAAATTTCAAAAATCTAGAGCTTTTGGCAAAAAATAAATTTTTAAGATAATTATTTCAGAAATTAAATTTCTTATATTCAATTTTTTAGAGAAAAATATAAAATTACATTGTTATTCAGAGAAAGTTAGATTTTTTGGAAAAAAAATTGAATAATTTAATTAAATTTTAAATTTTCTTGTAAAAAGCAAAAAATATTTAATTTAAGAGGAAGCTATTTCTTTTTTCTATGTTTTTGTAGTTAAATACCAGTAATAAGTTAGAATCGGAATACCCAATGTTGATCCTGATTCCAGAAAAAACATAGATTCTCCGATTCGAATAAATGGTTCCGTCATTCGCAATAAGTAAACTTACATACTTGTAGGTCGACCCATGTTACAGCCTACTAAGTAGTCTAACGGGTAAATTGGAACAGTACAATGTTCATACACGTTCAGGAACGTGCAGTACGTTCCCAAAAATCCCACACTATGAATTACATATACAGAACTTAATGCACTAAAATAACAATAGCTAAACCGACCTCATGTGTCTAGAAAGCAGTTTGTTTCTTCCTGAGTTTTTGAGCATTTATTTGACATAAATTATTTTATAAAATGATGAGGCAAATGTCCTTAATTCACATAGTCTTTGACAGAAATAAATGTTTTTATATTTTTTTCTATACAATAAATATTATTAAATATTTATTAATAAATAATAATAATATATTAGAATTGGAATATGGTAATAAAAGAAAACTCCTTATTTTTCCGATCCCAAATGCAGAAATAGCAACCTATTTGGGATTCAAGTTGATTGTTCCATTACTAATATTAATAGTAAGAGTCCATACAATTTTTAGAGGTGAAAGTCCCACAAACGTGATTATTATTTTTTTTAAGTTGGACATGTAGAAAAACATACAAATTGATTTAGGGGTAACTACGTAGGAAAGCTAATCAGGGCGTCTGCAGGATTATATATACAAATATATATTTTTTTTAAATAGAAAAATAAAATTTTCTAGTAAAAAGCAAAAACTCAAAATTTGGAGTGGTTTACAGCCCCTCTAGCCCACATTTTGCGGATACCCCTGGCTGTATATGTTAAAAGTAAGTGGCTATTTTTTTAGAGGTTCAGGTCCCACAAAATGTTAAAAGTACAAAATCGACCATAAATTATTATATTACTATTAATTTTTAGGAAAAAATATTTTGAGTGGAGGTTCTATCGAGTGCCCATTCTAGTTGGACATATTATACGATGAACAACCAACCATGTTGTTTTGCAATTTATTTTTTACATATGTGAAGTGCCAATAATTTACAGCTCTAAAATCTGTATATGTTGCTTGTTAGATTCTTGTTTATGATTCTTTTAATTTTCACAACATAATTTTTCTCATTTTTGTTCAATTGATTAATTTTATTTACAAAAAGTCATTGCTACATATTTTTTTTTCCAGGTGAGTTCTCCTTTGCTCAGAATTTCTTTGATGTAGCAAACAAACAGAAGAAAAGGACTGAAAAAATTACTCAGGTATCCATTTCAAAACTTTATTTAAGAAAGTCAACAATGGAATAAATCCATTGGATTCCAAAAAAACAAGGGTAATAGAAATACAAGGTTAGACCATCATGTAAGCTGGCTTGCTAGACTTTTCAATTTGATGTTTTAAATCGACTGCTCGGCAAAAAAAAAAAAAAAAAAAAAAAAAAAAAATTAGACAAAACATGCAATCACACATACACTATGACGTCAATATTAAAAAGCTTGGTGGAAGTCTAACATCAGTTGTTCAAGCTTTATGGTATGAACTTGTATTTCTATTAATTTTGCTAAAAAGGAGTCAAATCAATTAATATTTAACTAATACCTATTAATCTCATTATTGATAACTTGATTAAAAAATTGATTAATATTTAAAAGTAGGTGCCGTTCCTTAGTTATGTATAATGGTTTCTCCATTTTCAAACTCCAAAAATGTACATACTAGTTTGTAGCATGGAGATTTTTGAACAGTCCAGTATATTTACAAAACTTAAATGTAGCCACAAATGTTCTAGGTATTGTTTTATATTCAAATTGAACTCTATATTAATAAAATAAAGTGTATAACGATGAATGTATGAAAAATAGTAACAGGGTGCACTATATAAAGTGGTCCCTTATGTTCTATATACCAATACTGTATAACGATGCAGTATAAAGAAGAAGAAAAAACGAGTATAATTTACAGGACCATTGTATAAATTGAATTAAGTCTTGCATCTGTTTAAGTAAACTACTATTAAAAAGAAAAAAAAGGAAATAATTTATATAAAATTTAAAAAAATGAATGTGATTTTAAATGAGTTTTATCAACGTTCATCAAATCACAATTATTATTTTAGTATAACGTTATTACTATTATTATTTTATTAGTTAAAGAATTAACGTCGAGGTATGAAATGAGTGTGTTCATGAAAAATGGAGAATAAAATAAAGGAATGGTTGGGGGTAACCTTCTTTACTATTAAAGCCAAATGTGTCGAAACCAAATAACTCTAGGCAAAGGTTGTAACTACAACTAGAAACATTGTAGTATTCAAAACAAATGTGGTGTCATTCCATCAACATAATTCATTAATATGGTTCAAGCAAGAATGCTCTTGAGAAAATTGCCAGTCGAAAATTGCCGTTGGAGAAAATTGGCTTGAGAAAATTGTCATTGGAAATCCTGGTCGTTTCTAGAGAAGGAAAAATACATGATGTTTGTGGACTTTAAAGAGAATTCCTTGGTCATATTTAGTAAATGTAATACTATAATGTTCATCTATACTTAATCAGTGCAACTTTATCTAACCAATTACAAGAACAAAAAAAAATTGTCTTCGAATAATTTCATGTCATGTACTAACAAAATCACATATCTCGGCCTAAACTTGTTTCGAGCAATGACAGGCCTGCCAACCTGTTTAAAATCAATACCCTACACTTCACCGCAGGTAGAACTTTGTTTGGTGTTTTAATTGCTGGTCAAATGTGTTTGGTTTAAAACTAAAAAAGTGGTATTGACCAACAAAGTATTTATTCAACAATTATGAAAGGGCAGTGTCTTTCTTAGGATTCGATCCGGACAAGACAAACTATAGAGTGCAAAGAGGTCCTATGTCTGGTGAGTCAGGTGCAGCTTTCAGGGCATTTGTCAGGCATACAGGACTCTGCTCCAAGCCACACAGCAAAGAAAACGTTGGCCGTGTTGTCCAGGGTTTTTATTTTACTATTACAGGGGACCTCAGCCCCCTGGACTTCTTTTTGTGAGACGCTGTTGAGCACACACCAACAGATCCTCCTCCAAAATAAAATCCGAGCCGATGTACCGGATCTTGGAAGGTATTTTGGAATCTGCTAAAACTGACTGTCATTAAAATCTGCTCCCGGTTCCGAGGTCAAGATGGCAATTATATTGAATTATAATAAAAATAATTGACCAACTTTCATTTGGCATTAGTTGTGCATATTTTTTTAATCGTATAGGTTGTTAAAGTGAGGTCGTACCCAGTATTATGCTATGTTTCAAAAATTGTACTTTTTATATTTTTCATGTTTTCTTTAACATATCAAAAATTTACTCTATTTTGTAGTATTCATGTGTAATTCACATCTAGTGGATAATTACTCATTTTACATGTCTCTATTTCAATAAATATTTATACTAATCCTCCGTTCAATATCGTCCTAGTTGAAGTAAAGATGGTTGAAGAAAAACGAGGAACATTATCTACAAAGGCGTTCCCAGGGACTGTAGCCCCTCCAGCCCAAATTAGGAAATTTTTTCTCATTATAGAAACATTTAATATCAGAACTTTTTCCTAAAAATTTAAGATTTAAAATTTAATTAATATTTTTCAAATTTTTGTACAAAAAAATTAATATTCGAAATTTAATTAATATTATTCAAATTTTTAAGTACAAAATTTAATATTTGAAATTTCTTATATAAAAGTTATTTTTGACATTAAATTTTTGAAATTTTTTGTAAAAAAATTATTTCTTTGGGAACAGTTGTTAACTTTTGAAATATTTTGTAAAAAACTGTAAATTTTTTTGTGAACAGTTGTTAGTTTTTGTAATGTTTTGTGAAAAACTGTAAATTTTTGAATTTTTTTTCGAAAAAATTAATTTTTTTGAAAATAGCTGTGGATTTTTTTTTTTTGTTTTCGTAATATTTGAAATTTTTGTTCAAAAAATTTAATTTTTCCGATATATTAATGAGAAAAATTTAGTTCTTACAAATTTTTTACTAAATAAATCAAAAACCCCCCCTACTAAAAAAATATAGATTTATATATAATCCTACAAACGTCCTTAATTTTTGATAAAATGGCAACCAATCATCATTGAGCATAAATTATAAAGACAAGGTATCAATAGTTTTTTTTTTAATAAGCCAAATACTGAAAGTACAATTATAAGTTATAACATCATATTTACGAAGGTACAAGAGACCTAAAAATTGTCAACTATGAATTCAAAAATTCCTTAAAAAACGACCAAATTTGCCATTTGAAGCTTTACACTTTTCCAAAGTCAGCTTTTTTACTCTCTCAAGCAGAAATTTTTTTGTTGATGGTACTAAATATTTATCCAATAACCGAACAGTCTATTATATAGTAAAAAAAATATTTATTAATTACTCGTTTTTTGTTTTTTTTCTTCAATGTGTACTTTTGATCTTCAGATATTGTTTTTCGAATACAAATAAAAACAAAGGATTGGATTTTTTCAATGGTGCCCTGTGCTTTTGCTTTAAGGCATTTTGTCTCTAGGATATTTTGCTTTAATATGAGGTTTACACTGTTATTATTATTTTTATTAATTTGTTGAAATTGATGTTCCTTTGAATTTTTTAATTAGAAAATCTAATATTTATTCCTCTGAAATGAATTAGATGTTTATTCTCTGTTGGAAAAATGACGCTTGTTTGTCAATTCATTGGTATTTTCTAATATAAATAGTCCATCATACCCAGTGATAATGGATAAAGTGGAGGAAAAAGTGATTAGCATTGCTTCTATTCGAATTGTTGCCGTGTTTGACGATTTTTGGTTTTTTATTATTCCAATTTTATTATATATTTTGTTTCTGGTTCGAATTTATTATACAACTAGATTTCATTGGTGTATACAGTGAAATCTATTTTCATAATTTTACGAGTTTTTAACAAAAACAACACATTTGGTGCGTTTTATAGTAATATAAATTAAATATTTTGATTAAATAATTAAAAGAAAACATCAATTTCAATCAAAAATAGGCAATAACAAAGTATAGATCTCATTTGTTGCAATATTAAGGAGAAATATTTCCTTAAGGCAAAATGTTTACCACAAAATGGTTTGAAGCCAAATAGTGTAGAGTAAAAGTACGTAACGTTTTTTGTATATATTTACACGGTGGTCCACATAAATTAGGTAAATCGTTCATGGCCTTAAAACAAACGAAGTAGAAGATGTAAATCCATATTTTCATTATTATTTAAAAGCTAGATTTAATGACATTCAATCATATATTATGAAGTATGGCTCTCCTGAAAACTGGGCAACATGGCACCGGAACCTTTGCCAAACACGGAGTGCCTTGTGCTGAATAGTATGTGCTATTGTACGGATAATGGACTTCTTTAGGGCCTCCAAAAACGAGTGATACTTGGCACAGGCCTCATGATCGACCCTCTCCAAGATATAAAAATCTCATGGGTCAGGTCCAGGTAGTTTGAAAGCCGGAAATCCGGGATCCCAAAGCGAGGACATTTTGTGACCAAGACATTTTACACTTTTTTGGCCTTGTGGACCTGTGCACTGTTTTGTTGGAAGGTGTAATTTCTTACTTATTTTTTAATGTTCGTTTAATGGTTAGCTGGAGTTACAATGATTAATTATAATTAAGCATTACAGTATTATGATTACTCCATCTAACCTAAGAATCTTTTTGTGAAATCAATATACACAAAGTATATTTCTTCCTTTAGGAATCACCGCGGCGCGAACGTACACACATCAAGTTCAAGAGAATTACTCCCAAGCGTGATATGGCGATTCCATATTTCTTCCTTGGACTATTCCATCCATCCAGGGAATTATCACCTCCTCAAGTACCTTCAGGTACAAATCCGCTATCATTATTTTGCGCCCTTCTAGAAGAAGTTGGGAACGGAAAAAGTCGCCCCCCTCGCTGGATATGATACCCAGGATCATAGTTCTAGCAGGACTTTTCGTCTTCATGATGGCGGGAACCTCAGAAGTATCAGAAAAGATTCATCTAATTTCCCTGCAGTTGGATTAGCGATCAGCCCGGAAAATTTTCTCGTCTAAAAAAATCTCAAGAATCCTACAGTTTACTTCATCAAGTTGTTGATTTTGTTGCCTCTGATCACCCTGGTGGTCTTGATGTCCTCAGTGAGAAGATGTTTGACAGTCTTACACCTAAAAAAAACATCCTAAGCCGACACTGATGGTCGTTTTGATCACGTTCCTGGTCTTTGTGTTTGATAATTGGGCTCGTCGAATCTCCATTGATGGACATTTAAAGCCCCACCATGAACCTGAGGGATTGTTTTATTGTCAGCTTTAACCTTGTGATGTTTCATGAGGGTCTTCCCCACGGCAATAAATACATCACAAATTCGGTAAACTGTACTTTTCGAGTACATGACACGATTGGTAATCTCATGCGGAGTGAATCTCGTGCGACGCAATTTCTATATAACGGTTCTTCTGGTCTGTTCTATCTCTAAATGCCGACTGATTTAAATATATATATCTACTTACAATAGATCGCTATTGTAACTAAAGGAATTTTTATCACAAAACTTATAGAAGTGGAGACACAATCGATTGAAATTGTTTCCCATTTATCTGGAACCCCTTGTAGGTATGTTAATATTATGAATACTTCATAGTTTTGAATGAATAAAGACATAAATTAGCTACTTAAGAAACTCATACAAAATGAGAGTCTTTTCCGGGAATATATACATGTAAAGACTACTTGAATAAGCTCGAAACATATCTAGAAAAATAATTAAGTAAATCCCTCACGAGTTCTTGTATTTTCATATGAGCATAGAAATATCTACATTGTATCTTCATTTGTGAATTGAAGTTGATCGAAATTTGATTGATTTTTTGAAAGATCATTCAAGAATTACTCCGTGTTCGATCCTCAAGACTACTTTGAGTCCAACAAGTACATACTTTTATAATTCTGGAACAAATCTTCCAGGTTACTCTCCCTCTTTAAGGAGCATATAAGAATGTTCAATCAGGGTTTGAATATAATTGAATGGAGTAAAAATTTAAGTTCACTACTTAGGAGCTAAATATTAATGACAACAGCTAACCCAAAGGAAATTCATTTTGGAGCTTTCCAAAAAACAGCCCAATTAAAAAATTCACTCAATTTTCATTACTAAATATGACTATTAAACTAGACCTCCAGAGATAGAACACAGTTCTTCCGTATTCTTATTATGTCATTTCAAATTCTAAAAAGTATGAAACAGTAGTTCAAGAATATCATAAAAAGTCCAGCAAATATCATAAAAACAGATACAGGCCTTTATTGGCAACTTGATGAAGTTTAAATGTTATATGAAACATTTAAGACAAATAGTATACAATATTTTGCAATATATGCTTTTGAATTTAGAAGTTCCATGTAAAGTGACTTAGTTTGTGAGTGGAACGAATTCCTTATTTCACATCTAATCAAAAAGAATACGTACCCATAAATAGTTTTGATTTGTTGGTTTCAAGGGCATTCATTAGTGAGCTAAATAAAAACTTCATCCTTCAAGGGTATTTTATTAAAATTTAGTAGCCAATTGGTATTACTACCTCATTTCAATTCCATACTCTTCCTAAGTCAAACTTGTGTTATTCATTAACATAAATACTAAAGTCGCTGTTAAAATACAACGAGACTGTAGAGAATTTACTTTAATTTAATTTAAATAAGAAAATTTATATTCTAATTGACTTAATACAAATAAATCCTTAGATGACCAAAACACTTTTAACAGAACACTCCTACATTTGAATGTAATATGCTACGCTGTAGTCGAATCCATCTTTACCGATTTTAAGTTATTTTCAAGATTCCCAGACTAGTATAAGTTACATGCCTTCGTGTCTTCCTACTATCTTGTCCAAGTTGGGTCTGATTAATCATAAAGTATCCAACTTCCTAATAATACATGGATACGATTTTATCACTTTACAGACTAAATGATAACTTTACTATATAGTCATTTCATCAATTTCAAACCACAAAAACTGACTCAAATGTCTGTTATAATGCTTTGAGGCCATAATTATCTCCTGATTTACTTAATATACATACAAATATCTATTCACATTCGAATTGACCTTTTCCAATACATAATTCTTGTGATCCCAGTTGCATGGAGATCCTTAGATATCAAAAGCACATATTTTTTTCCAAATTTAAGTCTGAGTCCGATTGTTCATGTTCTGAGATGAGTCCATGTCATGATGCCTCTAACCTAAGACATCACTGGATCCGATATAAGTGAATTAAAATAAATGTACATCTATTATAAAAAATCATCTGTGATGTCATTTCTTTGAACGTAGCCTCACTGTACGCTGGAGTATATTACTCAAACTTTTGCGCACCTTCTGCCTCTTTGTATTTTTTCTCTACGATAACGTTATTTTGATTCCTTTTTGTTGTTTTACGTAGCGGCAGCTCATATTTGTTTTTCTCAGAAGTATAACAAGGAGCACATTGGAGTTTAGAGCGCCCTTGCTTTGTCTATTAATATATATTTAGTTTTTTATTGGTTCTAAGTTGAGCAAATGTCTAATAAGAACATCAGAGTATCCCATAAAATAATTTGGGTATACATATTTCTCAAAAATAAGCAGCGTACCAACTCATATTATTTTAAACACCTTGGGACTTAATTTCCCCCTAATTGATTGAAGTCCAAGATCTAATTTTTCAATTGAAGAGTAGAATAATACAACAGAAATAAAACAATAGAAGTGTATATATAACATAAAACCAGCTTTGAGATAAATGACTTTGAAGTTTTTGAAAATGCCCACAAATTGTATATGATGTCGTATCAAATTCAGTTTTTGAATTTTCACTCCATGTCTTCAATAGAAATTTTGTGTATTTTGGAAGGCAAACTATCTTTAACCCTGGTTGTATTAATCACTTTCCATATTTTAGCATTTCCATTATAAATAATATACTATTTTAAGTTAAAAATAAGTAAAAATATGTGTAAAATATCAATAAAAATTACAAGATAGTTGTCTTTATCTCAATCAAAAACAAAGGAATAGACATTAAAACAAAGGAATACAGAAAAAAAAACAAGGGTAAAAGGGTTCATTATATTAATTCTTATTATAAGTGTTAACAGGTTGACTCATACTCGTCGACTTCTTCACTATGCTCTTCAATTCGTCTTTGTCTCAATTTGTAACAGTTCGTTTTTAAGTTACAAACTGATTTTAGTGAAACTTTGTCGGAAGATTAAATATGCTAGCAGTAAGAAGTGATTTAATTTAGAGAGGTCAAGGTTACATTCAATGTTTAAAACACATAATTGACAATAACTTTGGAACAAATTTCAAATACATCACTCAAATCCCCCCCATACCCCCCTTATTGTCATTTTATAAATAAATACAGTATAAGGAAAAAAGTAGAGATCACAAAAGAAGGTCAAACAATATTCAACATTGTAAACTTTTAATAAATAAGGTGCATGAGGAATTAATGTAATTTTTTACGGAAAATTATTTTAGGTGGAGGCTTGCACTCTTCCGAGCGCCCATTTTAGTTAGGATGTAATTTAGGCATTTTTAAAATTATATCCATTTTTAGTAAACTTGTGTTCTACAACAAATAATAAAGAATGATAGTGTCTTAAACTAAAATGTTGGAGGTAAAATTATAGCATACCAAAAAACCAAATCTTAGAATTATTGTGCGCTCACCAGGGGGGCTCTTTTTCACATCTACTTACTTATGCATAGGTGGCCAATGACTAAGTCAATGATTTTTTTGTTTCCTGCGATTTACTCATAATTATGTTGAGCTGGAGGCAGTTCTATAAAAAATGACGTCATATATTGATGGATCATGAACATGCAACTTTTCAAAAAGTAGGTGGGCACATATACCCTCGGCTCTCGGTATTGGGGCACTATCACTCACCAGTATCTTGTGTGCATTGTCTTTTACATTTTAAAGGTTCTTGTAAATTTGAAGGATTTTTCAAATTACTCGGTGATTTTAAACTACCAGAATTTGGGTGTTCAATAATCCGAGTCTACCCGGCTAAAAAACAATCACTAATACTTGCTACCCATCCCTAATACTAATACAGAACTCTGAATCAATCCTTAAGTAATTGAGTAATGAATGTAGAGAAAGATATATTGAGAGTTAGCTTTCTACCTAAAAGGAGCTGAAAGGATACATACTCCTCTTCATTAATATAGCTAATTTATCGATAAAAAAGTAACATCTTATTTATCAATCACGTTTTTAATTTAATAAAAGATTTCATCATACTTTAGATACATAGAAAGTGCTTATTATATCTTCAGGGGGTGTGCTGTGAAAATTATTTTTTTGTAAATAGCTGTGGGTTTTTGAAATTTTTGTCCAGAAAAAATTTGGTTATGGGAGTAGTTGTAGATTTTTGAAATTTTTGTCCAAAAATTTAATATTTGAAATTTTTTGTGAACAGTTATGAATTTTGAAATTTTCTTTTAAAAATTGAAGATTTTTCATAAAGTTTTGAAATTAGTTTTAAAAAAAAAAAAATCTTTAATTTTTTTCCAAAAAATTCCAAGACATTTATTCAAACTTTAGATATGGAAATGATCTTATACTTTATTTTCTTTGTATGTATATTCAATTGTCCCTTTGTCGGATTCATTCCCTCCCTTTACAAAGCCATTTTCTCCCGGAAATAATACAAAAACCTACGGGTCATGCCATTTTTGCTGTGGTATAGGCAATTTTAGTTTGAAAAATGAGATGTTTAGGTCAAATTTGGACATTTTTAAATTTCTTGTACCCTAAAAAATATGATGCTATGAAAAATAATTAGTAAAATATAATTATAGTAGGAAAAAAGGGGATTTAACTCATTTATTGGCAATATTGTAAAAGTAATGAGTAAAGCGTTTGAGTTTTCTTTTTCTGTTTAACATATATTTGCAATTGCATCTTATCAAGTTTTGAGGCAAAATAATACTAATAGAGAAACATACCTTGGTGTGGACAACGCACTCGATAAAAAATAATATATTGAATTTGATGGTTGTAGATTCGATCTCTGGTCTCTCATAGAAGAGTAAATGTATATGAAGTGTATTGAGTACAAAGACTATTTCTAAGACAGGTGGAGTAATTGTAATAGTCGAATTTTTACTAATACATCATTGGTGCAACTCCATCTGACCAATAAATGATTTTTTTTTTTTAAATGTGAAACTGCTCAAATTGAGAATTCCAAAACAAATATATGAAATAGGATAGAAGGTGTTGCAAATCGTTTACTTTTTCGGTATTAAAAAAAAAAGGAAACCGAAAATAAAAATGGTACCCCTGACCATTTGAAGAATATTTGAGGTAAAAACAGTTTAGCTATAATAACAGTTTAGTAAGTTAGCTGTAGTATTAAGAAAATAAACATAAGTCTAACTCTGTATCAAGTCAGAACATGGCAGAAATTACTACGTCTTCGATCCCCAATTCTACTCTGAGTTCAAGAGGGTTACAATTATTTATACTTAAACGCACCCTCCTCAATAATGAAAGAATAACAATATCAGCGTTTGAAAATAAATTCAAAAACTGTTCAGGTTGCCAACAACGACCACAATTTGCAGACAAAAATGCGTAAGATTTACATCCCTAATGATACGCATGGCGTTATAAGGTTTAAAGGCAAGTTGAATAATATTACAGAGTTTTTAGATGTCGACGAATGGACGCACTTAACTTTGATTCAATACAGAAGATAACTCCCCCACCAATCCTCAGTGTTATGATTCATTTTTTATGTACACAATTACACGAAGTTACTCAATACTTAGATGTTCTCTCTTCATGAATAAAAGAGTAATAATTACAGCTCGAGAAATAAAATAATATGATCTGATGAGCTAGTCACATTAATTTTAAATTAAGTTTAGTAAAAAGTTCTGAGCCTTTTTTGCTAGATGTCTTAAGCAACCTATATCTAAAGATTAATAAATTGCATAAAAAATATATAACAGTATGCTTCAAGGTTAAGTGTACACTTAAAAAAATATAATTTAGTTTTTGTATTTGGGGAAGTTAGTTGTGTAGAACAGTGTTCCAGATGGAAGTAAAAAAATAAAAATCGATACATTTTTTAGTAACATTACAACCAAGGTGAAAAGGTAGAGCAGTCGTCAAAACTGTATTGTGTTGTTTACGGACCCAATACAGTATCGAACGCAAAAGCAAAGAGGTGGTTCCAACGATTCCGTTATCGCAATATGGACGTCGAAGATGAGGCACACTCTGGTAGGCCAATCATCGAAAATGTCGAAAATAATAGAAATAGTCCAGTTGGATCAGCATGTGAGCACTTATTCCATTGTCCAGGAATTAAAAATTAGGCAGAAAGCCGTTTGGAACCATTTGCATGAGGCTGGTCTTAAGAAGAAGGTGCACTACAAATTGATACAAAAGAACCTTTTGAATCGATTGATGCTTGCGACTCTTTACTGAAACGTAACAAAATCGATCCATTTTGAAGCATATGTTGACTTTCAATGTAAAATGGGTCATATACAAGAAGGCAAAAAAAAACTTGATCAAAGCACGATGAAGCTGTTCAAACGATGGCCAGGCCTTGATTTACGGTCAAGAAGATTTTGCTTTGTGTTTGGTACGAAAGGAAAGGAATCATTCACTATGAACTGCTTCCATCGTGCAAAACACTTAATTCGGACTTATATTGTCAACAACTGACCAGATTGAAGCAGATGATTAACCATTAGCGGACAGAATTTGCCAATAGAAAGAGTGTTGTATTCTATCAAAACAACACCAGTCCACACAAATCTTTAACGATGCAACAGATGCTCCGAGAGCTTGTAGGGGAGGTTATATTGCACCTACCTTTTAGTCTAGACCTGGTACAAAGTGATTATCATTTTTTCAAGTATTTGTTAATTTTTTCTTGGTGGTACAAAACTGGCCTCAAGAGAGGATTGCAAAAATGAACTGGTCAAGTTTTCACCAATAGGGACAAATACTTCTTCAATCGAGGAATTATGAATTCGCTTTAAAATGGACAAAAGCTATCCAATAAAAAGGAAGATATTTGATCAAAGTTGGATAATCTTAACAATGTTAATTTTATTGTCAAAATAAAGCAACAAAAAACCGTTCAGGACTTTTTACTTCACCTACAATATATACTAAGTTCTTCCCATTTCTTTTTCTTTATTGATATAAGTTGACCTAAACGCCTGCGAGATTTGATATGCCATTCTTATACCATTCTATACAAATACTCTCTTTTTTTTCTTTTTTTTTTGACACGCACGGTCGATTGTATTGTTATTTCTTAGATCAATATCTAAACTAAAAAATGGCTTACTTTCAGCATAGATACAGACAGAATTTCTTTTTTTTAATATAAATGTTTTATTTATTTTAATTTAGCATAATAATCATTTTTTAACCCTCATAGAATACGATATACTATAAATGGTTTGAAATTAGAAATGAGTTAAAAGAATTCCCAAATTTATTTTTTTCAGACAAATAATTTCACTAACTAGATACCCATGGTATAGGGAATGCCTGATCGTTTTCAAGTGATGTGAATAAGTAAATAAAAGAAAAGGCACCAAATAATATTTGTAAGAAAAACTTTGATAAATATAATGTTTCAAATCACTTCTTTTCAATGTGCATACCTTAAAAGAGTAAAAAATAATTAGTTAATGAAATCTGATACGTGTATAATATATAGTACTTTCCAAAAGTTATCATTCTCTCATAAAAAATAATTGCCTATTCTTATGAGTAAGGCCGATTTTGCCTCTTAAAACTATTATTTAGTTCATACAAACGTCGGCATATATCAAAAGAGACAGTATTTACTTCAAACATTTACGAATAGTTTCATTAAATAGGATAAACGTCACTCACTCGACTTTGAAGTAGGCTTTCTTACAAAAAAGTATGTAGATATCAATTTAAGATTTAAAGTGTAAAATAATAAATATTTCCTTCTTTAAAGAGGATTTTTTAAAGTTGTAAGCTCTAAATAAATCGATGATATAACATATCCTTCGGCATAGAATTATTCAATTTTGGGAATTTAGACCAAAAATTAATCACCCCTGGCTTTTTTAAATTCATTTCCATCCTTAAAAGCATATTTTTCCAATGTTCATTGGAGAAAAATTAACTTAAAAACCAACTAAAAATAATAGTATATAATTAATTTATGTACCACATGTAGATTGGTTCTCCTACAAAATAGAGAGGAATAATTAAAAAGAGCGTTCATATTCAAATTACTTTGTTGTTCAGTTTCTTTAATGGGATATCTCTTTTTAAGAATGTCTTCGAATCTTCATAAATAATTTCTAACTTTCCTTATTGAGTTTTTAGTTTGAAGCCTAATTCAAAATTGGATTAGCATTTTTTTCTCTTGAGTTAAAGGTAATTTTTTCACTTGATAGAGAACAAATGTCATGGCAGGATATATTTTTTGTCATATTCAATTATTTTTTCCCATGGAGTACAATACACAGCTTGTGAGTCCGCAGTGAAAATTTATAAATATATCTAAATATTAGGGATTTTCATCCTTAACAAAATTTTCATCCGGCTCCAATTCCGATACCATATATTGTATAAAGGAATTTCATAAAAAAATAACAAAATTATTACTACTTTTAATCTTTAACTTTTGATTAATTATGGATAGGGGGAAAAAAAACTTAAGTTCATCAATCATAATTAGTTGTTAATATATTTTAAATTTAAAGAGTTAATTACTATCCGAGCTCAGTAGTGAATTAATTCCTGGTTAGCTCATATTAGGAAATTAGTCCTTTGTAAAATATTTAAAGTCAACCTCTTCGCCCCTCGGCTTCTGATCTAATTTCAACTGCTGCAAATAAAATAACAATGCTTGTGATACTAAGAAAATACTATTAATTATTATTTTACTGGTTTGGCCCACACGAGATCAAATGGTCTTGGACTGTCTCCAGTTCCTAGCTAATTTTTATATGCTTACACTAGAAAATGAAATATGTATAAGCCACTGTTTAGAGTCTGGGCTCGGGTCTTTTTTAGTAGATCCGGAACGAGTACTGATGACTCGAACTTGGCACACAAAATATTGAATTGACTTCAGTTTTGTTATAAATAATATTATTTATCAAAGATACAAAATAGAAATATTTAGTGAGAAAGTAACTTAATGGTTTCAGAATTATACTCTCACCCCAACTCCTACAGCTAAAGACTTTTTGAATGACTCATGATAAAATTCAAATGTACTGGTACTAAGTATGTCGTATTTCTAGAATGTTGCATTCAACTAAGTTTCCTGTACAAATTTCTCAATTTGTAAAAAGTTTCTATGTTCTATTCTCCCCCCACTGTTTTTTTTTTAATTTGTACGAACGACGTTGTCTAGTCTAGTTATTTTATAGATTCGTAACCGTAATTTTGCCTCTAACAATGAGCTCAAATAAGTTGTATTACCTATTCAAATAATTATGCATAGGTATCGGGGAAATTGCCATTATTGAGCCTATATAGATATTTCAAAAAAGGCCACTTCTTGGCAATTCTGAAACCAATTCTGATGCATCAGTAGACCCCTAATAAATATATCTATGAGATTTTGAACTTGGAACCTAACTTAATTCAAGAAACCAAAGTCAATATCAATCTATAATTTAAAGCCAAAATTTATCTTAGGGAGGAAGTATGTGGTGCGTCTCATCATTATTAATTATTATTATATTATCATATAACTTTCTGGAGTTTACCAGTTTGTGATGATTTGTTTCTTCATTCTTTTTATTATGAATTTATACATGTACTACTAATAGTTGTGTTATGTTACTGAAGGAGTAAAGGGGTTATTATAATTATGTTTAAAAGTGAATTATTAGTTGAGTGTCTTGAAGACACTACATAAGCTGATTTGTTGAAGAGAAAACCGCTTTGAAAGGGACGAAGAAAATTTGCTATGTATTCTGGACTCTTTTTGTTCGATTTGCAAAATAGTGGTCCAAGCAATTTCATTATAGTTTTGTGGAGATAAATTATGCACTACGCACTGGCATCCCTGTTTTCGTATAAGTCGAGAAAATTTCGTGATAGACCGTCATTTCAGCAGTAATAGAACCCCCCAGGAGCTCGCTCAACATTAATCATAAAACCATTTTGAACCATTTGTAGAGGCTGCATACAAAAAAAGAATAGGCAAATAGGAGAAGAATCGTGTTTCATCAATACCACAAACATCGTTAACGACGTACCAGAAGTTGTTCTTCTCTATGGCGAACGCGCTTGAGGGTTACCAATTTGGCGTCAATAGAAGCCAGTGAAGATTGGTTGTCCGAATATTTTGCCAATAGATACACAAAATTCTACGAGAAAGGGATTATTAAGTTGGATTCTCGTTGGAAACAAGTTATCAAATAGAGCAAGGCATACTGTTGTGGCACAACAGTAGTTTGAACAATTTTTTCCCCACTCAATTCTACCTGTACTATGAGCAATTCTACCGTTTGCAGGGGATGATTGAACTAAAGTAAATAGTATTGGTGAATAGGAGACAAGAAAACATTATTAAGACAAGGTCAGGAGCCACACATCTTTCATAATGCACTCGTTGGCTAAAATGTAATAAGTTGGCGTAAATCGGATTCTTATAAAACATTGAAATAAAAGGGAACTACGAAATTACTTTACCCTCAAACTATTAGATAGTTTCCCCTCATGATGAAGGACGGTTTTTGCAGGTGGAGTTTCCCTCTAAAAATATAACATCAACGCTATTGTGTAATCTAACTTGAATTTAAATTTTCTCTCTTTATTTTTTACCAGTCCATAGAAATGAGCAATTTTCACTGAAAAGTGGGCAAAATTGGCAATTCTCAATCTAGTGATAACACAATTACAGTCGTATTTATCGTTGTATAAATATGCTGTTGCTCCCTGAATTAGGGTTTTCTTTTTCTTGATTTCTGTTCAAAATTGTTTTTAGGTTGATGTACCAAACATATACTTATCTTTTCTTTTTTTTAAATGAGAAGCTGAGCTTTAGCAACACACTTTCGTCAAAATGTGTCGTCCACAGTCAAACTTTCCTTGATTTTAATGCACATCATATTATAGTTACAGATAGAACCCCTTTTTTTAAATTTTGAGACATTACTTGATGTTTTTGCAGGTGTTCTTTTTTACAAGGAGTTCTATTATCATAACATTATATTTGAATCCCCTATCTCTGTTTAGCTTCATCTAAGATGGAACTTAAAAGAAGAAAAAAAAAAACACCTGCGGCGTCTCATAAATATATTTATGGATTTTAAGAAATATAAATATTTCACTTTGAAATAATATTAATATAACATATTATATTTATGTAAATATACAAAGTAAAAATTATCTTTTTTAGTATATGATAGTATTGTTATGTATATTTATTATGCTATGAATATTTATATTAATAAAAAACAGTTCATCTTTCTGTTTGTATGATATTGATCATTGATTTTAGCCAAGTATTTTCCTTTCTATTTGATAACTTTTTGTCAACGAGAATCCAACTTCATTATGCCTTTTTTGTAGATGCCCTTGTCCTTATTGGCAAAAAACATATAGAATGAATTTTCACAGGATTCTATTGAGCCTGATTTGTACCCCAAGCTCGTTGGCCATCGACAGGAAAAGGTGGTAGTCACTTAGTACGAAGTCCAAACTGTTGGGTGAATGCATAAGAACTTCCTGTGGAAGCTCCCAGAGTTGCTCGTGCGTCATCAAAGATGTGTGGCTCCTGGTGTTGTCTTAATAATGGCTTGTTGTCTCGTATTCACCAATACTGGTCGCTTCAGTTCGAACACCACCTGCAAACGGTGGAGTTGCTCACAGATCAGGTAGAATTGAACAGGAAAGAAGTTGCTAGAACTCCCGTTGTGCAACAGGAACCGAAAGAGGAGTGGTCAAGTATACATCGCAAATATTCTTGGTCACTTTAAGTGCGCTTTTCCGTTTCAGGTATTCATATGTAAAATATGTATAATTTCTTCCTTGGAGACCTCCATACTTGACGCACGCTGATTCATAACTGAACCAAATAATCTCAATACTATTCTAAAAGCGTTTGTAGTATACACTGACACCTTTATAACGCTATATTGTGACCAATAATGAACAAGTTAAACAAAATTAACTTTTCCCCTACCACCTCATAGTTCCTGGAGTATCCCTGAGGAAATATTGCTATAATTGGCATTTAATCCTCACTTTCAAGAAATATATGTATTAAAATGCATTTAAAAAAATCGATGGTTTCTACAAACACTTTTCTCCTTCAAGTGTTTGTTTACTCCACAATATATAAAGTTACTTTAATGCATCCCTATGAACTCCTCTTCTCCTTGTTGCTATGAAGAAATTTGTAGTTTGTGGTTAAATCTCAAGCGAATTAAAATATGTTTGTTTTCATAAAGGCTCTTTTTATACCTTTATTTAATATATAAAGCAAGAAATTTAAAAAATTCAATTGATAAAATTTCAAACGAAGTTTCAAGGGAAAAGAATTCAACACGAAAATAAAGAAAAGTATTCTTCTTTTTTTTTAAAGAAATTATTTTAGAAAGTGGGTTTTTTTTTCCTTATATAAAGGAATGATATGAATGAGCAAAAAGTAGGGAAAAATAAGAGTTTTGATATTAGAAAAGGAAAAAAAAGTTCGTGTTATAGGTTTTTCTTTCTTCATTCTTCAATATATCGTCGTGGTCATATGTACATTTTGCTCAGGATGATTAATTCCTGTCTACTTTTGCTGTATCTTGTTACAAATATATTAAAAAATAATAATAGATATGTTTTAAATGTAAATGTACAATAACTTTCTACTCCTAATTCGATTTCAAGTGTTGAAGGTTCTCATCTCTATAGTATTAATAAATTTTCTCAGTCCATAATAATATAAAAGAGATCTGATGTTAACAAACGTATTAATTTAGTAGTGTCATGAGTTTCGCGTCTCTCTTCTCTTCAGACTCTGTTAAATGACAATATCTATGAATAGGTAAACTGAAAATTGAGCTACTTACAATCAAATTATCCAGGGTTCGTTATATATAGCGTTCCCCTCAAAGTAACCTCGTTTTGTACGTTTCTTTTTCTAGCAAGTCATCTTTTGTTTTTTAGCTAATATATTGGAAAAAGTTATAAAAAATATGACCTTCCTCGCATGAAAGCATTTTACTTGAAAAAAGTATTATATTTTTCTTTAATGTGTTTATCAGTATTATTTCATTCTTATGGAACAAACATCTATTTATATAGTAACCAGGTGTGCTTGAACTCTTGAACACTGATGATCCGTACGGAAATTATTCGAGATTTGTTCAAGAACTAAGGTTATTTTTAAAATCTCGAGGGAAATGCTAGATATTTCATGTTCTTACATTCGAAAAAAACCGTATATTTATCGTTTACAGCTATATAGTATATTTAGTTTGTTTGTGAGAGGCATAATGGTTAGAAGTATTTTGCGTGTTCGGTGATTTTTTATTATACTTGCTGGACTCTTCCATTTGGACGATTGTGCTTTGGTTTCTGAGAAGTTGTGTGTTTATTTATGTGCATCTAGTTGCGTAACGTTTTATGCATTGTCATTTCTTATTCGTATATTTGATTCAATCATGTGTATGATATAATGAAGAAGTGACTTGATAAGGAAAGGATTATTCCTAAGTGCAAAAACCTAATCATTGCAATAAATAAAACATCATGGTGCAGTCGGTATTTAATGATTAACTATTTCAGTTAAGAATCTTTTAAAACTTTGATAGAAGAAAAAAAATAAAGCAAATTTCATTTAAATTTAAGTTATAAGTTATTGCTAAGTGAAAATAGTTGAACGAGGTGATGACAAAAGGAAGCGATCATTTAGAAAGAAGGCTCCAGTAACCAGAGCAGTCAACAGAATAAACAGTTTTTGTAAGTTTATATTAGCACAGAAAACTTCTAAAAGTAAATTATTCCTGGATGAAGCAAGAATTCGTCTTCAATAAGCCAATGGAGCATTGGATGCTCAATGGGAGGAATACAAAATCAAAAGACGCTGGAGAAACTTTTAGATACGATGTATTTAATGAGCAACCGGCAGAGCCAACTTAAAATAGACCACCCGAATCTTCTAGAAGCAACAACATTATCCATATTGAGAACTCTTCATTCCTTTGAATTTTATAAACGAATCATAATCTTCATGAGTAAGCAGAATGGGTCAAAAGTCTAAATAGTTACTATAGTCCAAATTCGACTTATAAATTCCCACTGTACGTGCAAGAGAATTGATGCTAGTCTTAAAGCGAGAATAAGTCCTATAATATATGGTTTTTCTGAGGTTGAAAATGGATGTGTTAAAGCCTCAGAGGATGATTTTTTGTGTATGTACCCTCCATTCCAAAGAAGATTGGATTTTCTTCTATATTCTCAAGGATCTGAACAACCATGGGCGAATTTTGTGGAAAACTTGGTTCAAAAAGGAGCACAGGCTAAAATATCTTAGATTAATGTGGATTATCTCCACGTTTTTCGTTACGTCAATGGAACTACAGATAATGAGCACCGAAAAAAATTGATAACTTTGGAAAATCCCTCCAGGAAAGAAGTCAAGCGCACAGGTAGTGTAAACAGAGCAGCTAGATCATATCAAAGGGCAATGAATCCTATATTTGATACATCAAATAAGAGGAAAATAGGAAAAAACTGTAAGAAAAGTATGTAAGAGATGCAGAAGTACTAGTTATATAAAAGATTACTCTCATAGAGAATTAATAACATGTTTCAAATGTGGGAACCTAGAACATTTGTCTTACAATGACAAATCCAAATTCAATACAAAACAATAAAAAAAAATTCAACTCAAGAGTGAACAGTCTAGAACGTTATTCATCATTAAAAAATTTATATCAATAAGACCAAAGGTCTTTGAAGAGGATGGAATGGAAAGTTCAATTCAAATTCAAATTTATGGCATTGCCGAACACATAGACGAGCAAGATTATAAGTTCCTATGATTATATGTATATAAAAGAAAATAGATTTCCTTACACCGCCACAAATCAAAGATTTAAATGCGAGTAATGATCCTATGAAATATGAGGAAATTGCTCAACTTGACGTTATTTAGTAAAATAGCAAAATGATTCTGGGTTGTGCTATAATTACATCGTCCATAAAAAGGGAGTTTCTTATAGGTATAAATGATTTGAAAGGAGTGTCAGTCATCACGGAAGGGGTTTTCAATGTTTTATTGAACAAAGTGCTGTGCTTAAATATAGAAATGGATAAAATAATTGACGAATTTAAAAATATCTTCAGGGACTCTCTAGACGATAAACCTATGTCTGGACCACCTTCGAAAATTGAGTTGAATCACTCTCAATATATAGAGGGCCACAAAATTTTGACGTCATGTTTAGTAAAAATACATCAACAAGATATAAGCAAAAACACTTATCGATAAATTAGTTAAAGATGATATTATTGAACGAGTTTCTAATCCAACTGAATTGCAAAGTCCTGCATTTTTCGTCACAAAGAAGGAAGCAAGAGAGTCCGAATAGTAGTTGATTATACACATTTTAACAAATATGTCGAACAACCAATGCATCAATTTCCGACAAGTGAAGATGCGGAGAATCCAGCCTGATTCGATTTTTTTGCTAAAATGGATTGTGTTCATGGCTATTTCAAAATCATCCTAAATGAGTAAAGCCAGAATCTTACTAAGTTTCCTATACCAGATGGTAAATTTCGATTTACACATGCACCTATGGCTTAAAACCCAGTTTGGATAAATAGTGTTCTCGTTCTGATGCTATAATTGAAAGTGTTAACATTGCTGGTAATTCCGTTTCTGGTGATGGTGTAAAACCAAATATGGAAAAGCTCGAGGCTATATGTAAATTTCCAGTAACAAAATTTTTTCAAGTTTATAATCTTCAATGGGGTTTATCAATCAACTCCGACAATTCGTACCGTATTTATCCCGCATGACTATTCATTTAAGATCATTGCTAAAGAAAAGTTGGAAATTCTTATTACTATAAGATCACACAGAGTCTCTTGAACAAGTAAAAAAGCATTACTTAGTTCAAGGTTAATCACCAGTTTATTTAATCCCAATTTGTCTTCTCAATTTTTAACAGATGCTTCTCGTTTGAATGTAATAATACTTGCTCTAGTACAAAAAGATAACACCAACTGCTTCAAATTTATTCAATATCGATCAAAAAACTTTGCTTCAACGGAATCCCGATATTCTACAGTGGAACTTGAGTGTTTGGCGGTGCAATGGGTAGTTGCTTGTTGTAAGTATTACTTTTACGGCTTACCTAAATTTCTTATTCTTAGTGATCATCACCCATTTGTTGGTTTGTTTGGAGCCAAATAAGGAGTTTGAAGATAACACAGTGTAACAAAATTTGTAAAGATCCCAGTATGCAACAATCTATCGAGGTAGTAGTAAATGACCGTGAACATCAATTGATAATAGAGGCATTTAAGTTGGGAAGAAAAATAAAGACATTTCCAATCAACCCCCCAGTAAAACAACTTTTGTCAATCTGGGATCAATTATATCTATTTGATGAAGATGAATACTCACTCCATATTTATGACAACATTCATATTATTGTTCCTTCGGCCGAGCAAGAAAGACTCTTACAATTGCTTAATATAACTCATTCAGGCATTGTGAAAACAAGTAAGGTGGATCAACAACTCTACAAATTTTGTGAAAAATATATTATTATTCATATGATAAGTTCACCGCATAATTCTCTAATAATGGTATATCAGAGCAAGCAGTTAAGTATATCATCAAGAAAACGTATAAGATAAATTTAGATTCGTAATTATTTGCTTTGAAAACTACACCAAGAGCAGATGGATTCATTGCGGTTCAAATGATGTTCAGCAAAGGACAACGCAGTTATTTCCCTAAACTACCTAAGGTTTATAAAAAAAATCAATTCAAATGATGTTTATGAGCAACAAAAGAAAACAATAACTACCAAGAACTCAAACGGTGATGCACCAGAGTTCAAGATTGTGACAAAGTATTGGTACAAAACCCTATTTACAAAACTTGAGACACCGAAGCTGTGATCAAAGATATCCGAGATCATATATATTGATTAATATCAATCGTGAATTGAAACAAAATAGGAAGTTTCATAAGGCTAAACAAATCAAGGATATTGTCTGAGAAGCCCAATTCCGGAGAAGAAAACATGGAATATAGAATATTGAGGAGGAGTGACCGGAATTGAAAGAAAACTATTAAATTAACAATTGATTTTTAAATTGTGTATAGATAGGTTTTTTTTGTTTTTTTGAAGGTTTAATGTCATTTAAAACCTTATGTACATTCCCTTACAATCATGAGGAGTTGCGCTTTTATTTATGTGTATTTAGTTGCAATTAATAACAAGTCAGTTTCGATATCATAACCATATACCTATAATTCCTCACCAGTTATGATCCTTTTGCATAAATTAGGATCTTCATTGACGTCTGTCGACAACTCATTAGCGATGCTCACGCGACGATTCTTTTTGTCAAACTTATGCAGTTTCGGAACAAACTTCTCTGACACTCATCTCATGCCCAAAACGTTCAAAAAAAATTCTTGGGACGAGCCAACCGATATGTTTATAACCTCAGAAACTTCACTAATAGTCATTCAACTATTTTCAAATACAGTTTTCTTCACTGCTTCAACGTGCTTTGGCGTCAAAAACAATGTTCGTCATTGGCATCTTCTCCGCCATCTTGGAAGAGTTTTTACAACTTATAAACATTATTTTTATAACCAGAAGCGTTTTACCATATGTTATTGTCAACATGTCAAGTGTTTTGGAGCACTTAACTTCATTTTTACACAAAATCTATGTTATTTCAATGACAAGAGATTGTGGAACACAGAAAAATACTGCTAACCATTATGCATCTCACAAACAAACTAAACATATTAATTAGCTTTAAATAATAAAAATATGTACTTTTTTGAATGAACTAACATAAAAAAATTAGCATACCAAATATTATTTTCCCAAAAAATTTGAAAAGTCATCTAACTGTTTGAACACACTAAGGCATTTTTGGTATCAAAATACAACGGAGGATTGAGAATTACGTATTTAATATCTTCATACTAAATTGTAGTGCCTCAAAATAAAAACAATCTTTAACAAAAATCAAGAAAAAGAGAAAACCCAAGTTAAATTTTTTACCTCACATTATTCACAAGTTGACCAATGTTTCTTAAAAATATTTGAGCCGATTTAATTCTTTATTTTTAAACTTTTTGAATAAGCTAAGATACCCCATACTTTTAGTTATTGTTCAGAATCTTTATTTGATTTATGGGATGTATATGGCCATTGAAATTAAATATGTCAATTTTGCATTTTGTTATTGAGACAATTGATTTTTGTAACTTTAAGTACAATGTGTGGTGCATGTAAAGGGTTAATAGACATTGTGAGTAAATTGTGTTGTATCATATTTCTAATATTTGAAGAAAAATATTGTAAAACTTCCTTTTAATAGTTTTGGGCCTGCTTATAGAATATCATTTAATATCAATGATTTACTTCTACACTTGAAAAAAAAAATATAGTTATTTTATCAATTTGATCAATTTTTTTACGTTCACAATATACATAAATTGTACATAAATTGTGAAATGTTAATTTATATACTTTGGGAGGAAAGAAGGCTTTCGTATGAATTATTTTAAAGATATTTACATATTTATGGCCCTTCTCTTAAACATGCTTCCCCTAAAAAATCGTCAACTACAATATAAACCACACTTGAAAGTATTGAATAATAAAAAGGTACTGTATGTGAAAAAATTGAGTGAGAAAGTAACTTTTATTCCTTTTAGGAAACCCAGAATAAATATTTTTTATGATGGATGACAAGGCATTATTGTTAGTTAGTTTTTTTTACAATACTAAACCTTGGGCGTTTATTTTTGTTTCTTTTAGGGAGAAAGGTTAGGCGATACAATGAAGGAAACGATGTGTTGCATATCTCTAATCTACTCGCTGGACAAATACCCCGTGTGAGCACATCCGAACTTTTACCCCCTAGAATATCACTCCCTCAGCAATACACCTGCCGAACCCCTTTAACCTCCATCTATTTTTGTCCTAATAATTTCGAAGTAAGTCTAGTCAAGGTGTACGTTATTTAAGGGAGCGTTATTTTTTCCCTCTTACATGTTTTGGCCAAAATCATATGTAGTCAAGTTGTATTATTTACATAAAATAACTCAGAAAAGTAGTAGTGAACTGAACAATTTTCTTCAAATCATTTAAATAATTCTATAATAATTATTATTATATTAATTGAATTTCGTTATTTTTTTGTGTTGAACTATTTTCGTTGAAGGCATATGGTTTTCTTTTTTTCTTTTTATGAATTGCGCTATTATATTCATTTTTAAAATTCTCCATAAAAATATTAATTATAGTGCCAGTCTAAATTATTGTTGCAAATATTACATCTAAATTTAATATCATCAAAAACTCACAATTTTCATGATAAATAATTCCTATCATAGATACAAATATATCTTTGGATTAGCATAGCTTAAAAATATTGCTCTGGTGTCTGTATTTTGTGTAATTGCTTCATATAGATTCCAGAAAAGGATACAAATTAAACAAATAGAATTTAAAGGATATACAAGGCCTCCTCGATTTATCATATTGATGACTGTTTGAGACCCATCATCCATAAATCCTTCTTCATTATTAATATTTGGAAATTATTTAAGTGAATTAAATTGGGATTGACAAGAGTTGCATAACATAGATTTCTTCAGGTTTTGAGCTACATACCCACTTATAAAAAGTAATAAATTTGAATCAAGTTCATCACAATCACATTCCATTAAACTATTGGTATCTAACATTGACAGAAGCTTTACCGATTTTTTCTTATTATGGGTTGGATCTTCTTTAACCAACACTTCCTTCACTTATCACCTATCACTTATTTTCATTTTAGAGAATTTGATAAGTGACTTCACTCAAATATTTTTTCCCCTTCCAAGCATCTTTTCATAGACAAAAAGTAATTTGCACCAGACAACTGCCTATATCTTCCAAATCTTGCTTCAATGAAGTCACTTTGTATAACGCTTAGAATGACTAAGTGAAAACCATAGGTTTGAAGAAGTTCCAGAGTAGCTTTATATAAGCGAAAGTTGAGTGTTTCACTGCAATGAAAGTTTCCCCCGAAAGTCCTGCTTTTTTAATCAACTCCCACTTCTTAATCCAATCTTCAATAACTTTCAAATATTCTATTAGTTCATCGTCCATACATTGCATGGGATTTTGAAGGTTATCCCTTTTCCTACAGCCAGTGACTGGTCATCTCACATTCAATATTTTCCAATAATTACGAATCAGCTTTAGAGAAGAATTTTTTCAAGAAAATAGGGATGGATTTTAGAGTACATCTCCAGGGAATTAATATTTCTGTGATGAAACCGAGAATCAGCTAACTTGCCTTTTTTTTCGATTGCACATGGGCGCAGCACTTTATCAGTCAATTTGTGAGCATATTTAATTGACTTTCCAACTTCAATACTGTATAGAGACTCAAGGTGTTCAAACTTTGGAGAACCAATTTCAATTCCATGGAATTTTAGTTGAGTTACGTCACAGGATTTAAGCTCACAACGTCCTCATACTTCCCACACGAACTTTTAATCATAAATGTTAAGATAGTTTTTGAGGGCAGAAAAGCTTCATTCAATCCATATAATTTACCGTTACTATAGTCCACTTACTTTGCTCTGTGAATTTCGTCAATTAGTAGATATACATTTTTTCTGTATTGGATTCATAATTTTCACTTCTACATTTAAAGTATTTAATGGTGGCATCATTAATGCCAGTGCTGACAGTGACTGCTCCAGAAACTCTCATCAAATGGGACACATGTGGCATTGTAAGAGTTCCTTGCATTTTAAGTTGCTTGCAAAGAGTAGGTCTGGTTTGTTTCCACATTAAAAAGTTGACTAACCATTTCAACCGAGTGCCTCTTTCATCGCAAGGCTTAATTGTTCAAACAAAAATTGAATTTCGCATCGAAAATTTCACCCGTGTTAATCAGTTCTGCCTCCCTTTTGAGTTCATCTCAAATGAATTTGAAATGAGCAAACTTGTCCATGTTTTTTTATTCCTCAACTACGTAGCTGCTCAAAAAAGCTAAGGTATTTTGTACTTGGGGTATGGATTAGATAGTCCATTTCTTGCTCATTATATGATGCACTTTAATGAAAGGTAATCAAAAATTCCTATGGCCCGTGATAAATGTCATGCTGTGAAATATTTCTAATTGATGCTTTATAACTTTATCATTCCATGAACAGAATCAGAATGAAATCTGGCAAATAGGAGTTCATTTTCAATATCTGCAATTGATACATTAGCAAGACGATTATCTAAAGAAAGACAGTGAGCCTTAATTCATTGGATGGGAGTAACATTATCCCCTTCAAGAAACTGTTTGCCCATATTTTGTGTTCGACTAGAAGATAAAGGGCACAACTATTAATCTCTATGTATATATATTTATAAATAATATATATCTAAAAATTATCAACTTCAATTGGGAATATGAATTTCGATAAACGCACAAACAAAAACATTTATATATTACTAATACTCGTCTTGGAAATGTGCTTGAGTAGTTGATCTACCGCTCCTTTGATCTGGTTGATGTCTTGGTAAAGCAGAAGGACAGTTTTGGAACCAATAAGGAATGGCGTCATATTTTAATCTTCTATTCGTTAATTTAAAACCTTTTCGCTTCTTCATTCGGAAACTATCAGAATCTATCGATTCTGTCAAGAAATATTGGTCTCGAAAATTTAAGGAGCAAATTTTAATTGTATTAAATGATTTGGAGAAATTGTTCTAATCTCTTGGAATGAGACTTTTCCACACTTGGAGTCTATCTGGATCTTTTAGATCTTGATGGTTTGATGATGCCCTCCGTTTCATCCACGACTTTGGATTCTCCTTTTTTTAAGGTGATACCCAGACCAACATCCAGGAACTGAGCACCTAATCGGCATTTTAGCTAGCTCCACCAAAGAATCTTCTTTAAAAGTCAACAGATGAAA
>NW_027295224.1:0-664 GCF_016086655.4 Lepeophtheirus salmonis | reverse complement strand
TACAATTCATTTCAGTATAAGGAGCTGAGTAGTTTTTAATTCTGATTGGCTTGTAATTAGAAGCTGGCACACAGCCAGAGGGGGCTTAGAGTCTTTTAGCTCAAAACCACTATTTTAACAAAAATCACATCAAATGTCCAAAAAATAATTCAACGAATAATCAAGAGTGAGAAGTGAAATTCTGTTGCACCAATTTGATTTCTTTGGCTTGCATATGTGATGTACAATTAAATTAAATTTTCTAGGAACATCCTTTCCTAATGACTCACATTCTGAATTCTTAGCTGTTTTAATAGTCTATTGTTATTTGATCATAACAATAATACAGAAGACCATGAATTCCTTTCTAGGTACAGTTTTTGCGCATTTATCTCGAATCTCTATTAAATTTACAAGACAACGAAATTTAAAATTAGTTTGCACTTTGACTTGAATGAGATTGAAATAATGAATCCGAAGGTAAGGAACTATAAAAGCTTAAAAGCAGAATTGATTTCACGGTGAGCCACGTACGAAGCAAAGTCAAGCTGATTAGTTATTTTATTTACAATATGAATGTACAATTCAAAGTTAGAAATTTTAAAGATTTTAACATATCCACGATTTTATGACAAGATTTGTCTCATTATTAAATACTGTAATCTGCTTCCAATATTTTCATGTC
>NW_027295223.1:0-3134 GCF_016086655.4 Lepeophtheirus salmonis | reverse complement strand
TGTTGGATGATTTTACTCGGAATTTGAAATATGATAGGAATAAGTTAATAATTAATATGTTGATTTCTGTATTTATATAATTAACCTTTGTCGCTAATAAATTGTTGAATTCTATTGGTATATATACTATTAATAACTTCAATTTTGTATCATTTGTCCTCATTAATTTGTTTTATAATCCATATAACTTCTATTAAAATTTCTAACTAATATTATTAGCGACAAATGTAAAAAATATATATAATCAAACAAATCTTCAGTGTAACTTTGCTTCTTTCATAACCCCTCACTAAGGTTCAATGTTGTCGTTCACTTTTTTAAATTGCTTAGTTCACTTTAGTTGTTCGATTTTTCGTTTCCTTTTAATCAATTTTAGAAAAATCAAACATAATTTTAGTAAATCAAAAATCCTCGATCTTCTAATAAAAGGGTCGTCAGACTAAGACTCATCGGACACATCCGCCCTGATATACCCTTTAAATGTTACCCCAACTCTTTCTGCTCTCTTACTATATAAACCTGCCCTTTGGAGTTTATGGATTGTTGAAATTATTTTGTATTGAACGAGTAAATACAGTTGATTCATTTAATGTCATAAAGTATATTTATATTTTTTACAGAGTAAGATTCAGATGAAATGATTATAATTTAACACTATTATTATTATTAAAATACGTTGTTCGTCCACATTAACAGTTTTTCTTCAAAATCCTAATAAGATATCCTCAATCTATTATCTCTTAGGATTAATTTTCCTTAGCTGGAGAGCTGTTCTGCCGGTGATGAGGCTATATTAATAGTGTTATATTTAATAAAAACCTTCATGATCGTTCTGTAGACCAAGATGGACTCCAAGTTCCTGTACCTGTCAGCCAAAAATCGATTTACTTCATCGTATGGCTTATCTTCCATATCTGATTCAATACAGAAAAATCCACTTTAAGCGTATGTTTTGATTTCTTGGTTCCCAAGGTATCATCCAATAAAATTCGCTTTTCCATTAAGTACTTTCTTGCCATATATTTCTTATTAGAGTTGAACATACGTATTTTGAATTAGGGCAGATACCTTGTTGCTACCAAAATCTTTCTGGACTCAAAATATGAATCAAATCAGTTATGAACTCCTTGGGCAATTAATTCGATAATGGCCTGCATTTGGTCACCGGTTCTCTCATTCTTTTGAAGAAATAGAGGAGGGACGATATAGTAGGAAGAAGATGGCACCATATATCCTTGAATTTTGTGCCCTGGAGAATGTCTTAGGGCTTGAAATAAATACCGATTCTTCCAAGCATAACCCCTTCTGTGGTCGTAATGGCTTGGTCAACACATCAAAAATAGGGTGGCCAGAATAGATTGGTATTGCTGCTTGAACTGAATAATTCTTTGCATAGAGTCGTACAGGCTGTTCCACTTATTTAGAGTCAGCGTTATCAATGGGTCCGTCTCTCCAAGCTTTACTTTAATCTTATCACAGAATTTAAAAGAGTGGTTGCAAAGACCCAAAAATTGTATGTGATATTTGACTGTATTCTTTGTAGTACAAATCGTTCCTCCGATTGGTGGATTCCTTAGAATGTGTAACTGCGATTAAATTTGAGGAATGTGCTGTACATTGTCGGAAAGAAAATAATTAGGCCTTTGAAATATATATATCATAAAATGGATGGGGGAGAATTTGTGGCCCTAACACTATCAAATTTTTTTGACAAATAAATAAATATCTTACCTAAACTGCATTGAAAGGTAACAGTTCATGTCACCAAAGCCATAATTTAGGATATTTTGGCCACTGATCTTTGCTAATCCTACCTCATTCTGGCTTTCCTCGTCTAGATTCTCTCGGATTTGATCTGTTTCTGGGAGGGAAAATGCTTAAGAAAGATCGTCATCCTTATACCAAGCTTGACTATGCTTAGTGTATGTTTTTGAGAAAATTAAAAGTGTTGTTTCTGACGATGACAACATTTTTCTAAAAGGAGATTTTCCTCCACTCCTTGAGGATCTCATGTATCGCCTTCGTTACGTTATCGAAAGAATAAGTATTTTTCATTCAATAGAACGTAATTGCAAAGATTTCCCTCGAGATCCTTCCATTCTTGACTACCAGCAAGTGGGCAGTCATTCCTAGATAACTTTTGTGACACCTTCACAAAATAAAATAGGTTGGTCCAATAAAATTTGTCTCTTGCAAACTTTCCTTGAGATTGATCTTCATATCAAAGTATACCCTGTCAATTTAATATATAAGAACATTACTGAATATGACATGTTTTTTATGCTGAAGAGTCTTGCTCAACTTGATGATTTTTTTATGCAACATAATTAAGTGAAAGGCAGCTCTCAGTTATGTAATCTACGACGATTTTGTCCACGGTCAACTGAGTCACACAAAATGGACTCTTATCAGAAGAATCATTTAAAAAATTCACTATAGATGGTTGATTTTCCTGAATTTTGTTAGTTAAGGAGGAGAATTTGGAGCGTCCCCTTCTACCATTGCATAGAAAGAGATTATTAAAAGCTGCAAACTCTCCCTCGTGAAATATTTTCATGTGCTGATTAAGATTAGTACGGATACTCGAATTAAGTTTCAATGTCTTGATGTTTCCACAAACTGCAGCTGCTGCACTTGTACTCAAAATTATAGTGATTGTTTTTGGCTTGAAATGATGAAACCAATGTAAATTACTCTATAAAGAAAGGCCAGGGATTGATAAATGTTGATTCCTCGTCATCTGATATCGAAGATATATATTTAGAACTGTTGAAGCTTGCTACGTTGTCCAAGATAGATTGAGAGACTTTCTCATCTCAATCATTACCAAATATATCTTCCAATTCTGGATTTCGATTTACCATCTCTATATAAACAATCTAGGTAAAAATCGGAATCTCACAATGTGTTTGATATACGTCAGTAAGCGAAGGCTTTAGCGCACCCGCTACAAATGGGATTGAAGAACTGAGAAAATCCTACAATGACATAACTAAAGTTGATAATATTGTAGAGAAAAACGCGTGCAAGGAGAAGGGGGGAGACATATGGTATTATTGTTTAAAATAATGATGGGATTATCATCTGCCTGCTTTATTATGATTTTTGAGGGTATAACGAAATTATTTATTAGG
>NW_027295222.1:0-587 GCF_016086655.4 Lepeophtheirus salmonis | reverse complement strand
AGGTTAATAATAAGACAGTATTTTCCAAAAGGAAGCGACTTTTACAAAGATCTCCAATCACAGAATTAAAGAGATAGAAACTAAATTAAATAACAGACCTAGAAAAAGATATAAATTTGAAAAACCTATATTTGTAATGGAAAAATTATTATTTAACCATAAAGTTGCATTTGTAACTTGAATTCTGCTGTTTTAATATTTTTGATTCTTAACCAAGTATAATAGGCATTTGTGCTAACTCGCATCTTTCCAACAGGAAATCTACCCGTATAAGTCTTGATAAACTTATATTTTACCTGTCGTTCGTGGAGAAGATGCTTAACTCCTTTTTAAGATATCACGCTCTAATTTTATATTCTTTAACATTAGTGTCCGATAAAATCACAAAATTAATAAATACCTTGCCAAGCCACTAAAACAGTTCTACATTTAAAATTATTCAATAGCAATGGAATCTGACTAAAAGTTAGAAGTTGTTGACTGTAGAGGTTTCGTTGTTAACGGAGACCATTTTAGATGGCTTCTGAGAAATTCTAAACAACCAATATAAGTCATTAAATGGAATCGGACTACCGAAATCATATTTG
>NW_027295221.1:0-5063 GCF_016086655.4 Lepeophtheirus salmonis | reverse complement strand
TTTAAGAATAGAAATATATATAATGTATAATATTTATATACGTATAATTCTTCACCAATTCCTCATTTTTATTTTCCATCATTCATGAGCAAACGTACTTGTGATAAATACTTAAATATTTATAACTTCCTTCAAAATGAAAGAATTATATTTATTTAAATAAAAAACATAACTTGCACACTATAAAATGCTAAGATTATCAAAACTAATTATACAATTCTACTAATCGCTATCCGATTCTCTGGTTCATTTAATCATCTGCTTGGTATTGAGAATAAACAATAAAAATACAGATAGGAGGATAAAAGTACGGGTACTAACCATTATTTTTCTTTATTTCCTTAAATACAATTAAATATATTTCAACATTTCACAACTTTAAATATAATTTATTTAACTTTTCCCAAATAATTATAATGCAGGTTGATTAACTCCAATTTATTTGTAAATAATTTTTTAAGAATAGTTTTACAGGTATTTTATAATTAGTGGTAATTTATCATCATAACCTTACATATGGGGAAAATGAGGACACGTCTCATGAATTTGCCAGAGACTGTTTGATATGCGGTATATTGTTTTTTACGTATAAATGTGTTTATAGGAAATAAGTGATTCTCGCTTGATTTTTTTAATATATTAGTGACATTAATTTTTTTTGCAGAGTTGGAAAGAAAATATATATTTATTTCAGTTTCCTAATTCTGTAGAATTTACTTCAACATAATGCCCATGGATTACTCTTTTTCTGTCCTTAAATAATGTCCTCTAGAGCAAAATATATTTTATAAAACAAAAACACTGATTTCGTCTAAGATAATTAAAGACATCTTCACCCAAGGATATAAAGATAAGTTGATTTAAACATATTTATTTTGTAAACGGTATGTAGTATTATTTAAAAACTATGTCTTGTTTACTAAACAAATAGAAACCCTCGAATTTTACATTCATTTCCTTGGGTAAACCGTAAATTACGTCTTGGTATGACAATCTGTATATACCTATGTTAAGGGCACTGTGGAAAATCGGGCCTTTTGCAAAATGCCGTTAGAGTGGGCAATGTGCAAAATGCCCGGGCAATCTATAAAATTTCCAATAGAGTGGTCAATGGTCATTTTAACTTCATTTAGATTGTCAGGTGAATGATTGTGGGTAATTTGATTATTAAACAAATCCATTGCTAAGCAATAAGATAATTAAAAATTTTATTATGATAAAATTATATTGCAAGCAATTTGATATTTAAGTTTATCTTCATTGAGTGCAAACATTGTAATTATATAATCAAACTATTGTATGATGAGAAAAATGAACAGAGACTCAATTCTATTTTTCAAAATAGACATTTTGGAACAGATTGTGCAGGTGGAGAGCTTTGTCCCAAAGAGAGATCAAAGCATATCCTGCCCACTATCCTTAGTATCAAAGACTCCTCTTATATATTGTAATACAGTCCAGCCTACGGGCTATGCAAGTGAACCCTTGGTGCAAAAGTAAATAAGTTATTAATGATGTACAATATACATCCATAAGCAAGTCAGTTAGGCAAAATTGTATCTACCTTATGAACTTACAACAATGTTTAAGAAATTACAATCTATTTTTACGTTGTTCAAATGATTAATTTGTACATATATAAGAGAGTTTGTGTCCACTGTTGGACCTAAGAAGCTGAAATTTTGCGTGGGTGCCTTTCTTGATGATCAAGTTAAATCAGGGGCACTGATGTTTTTTTCTTCTTTTTTGGGGGGAGGGGAGGGGGGTATTATAAGGGCTTTCATTCTTGTTGTGTTTGGAGTTCAGGGAGAATAGATAGGGGTTTGAGTTATAAATCAAAAATGATTGGCGTCTCAAAAAATGACTATATGAAGGGCACCATTTTCTAAATTAATATAAAAATCAAAAAGTTTATGGGAAAAAATAAATTTGTAATAATTAAAATTTCTGTTTTTCAGGGTGAAACAATAAAAATGAATGAACTGCACTGAAAATATTGGATTCGATAATTCAATAAAGTTACTGCAAATTTGTCTGAAGATTCGTTTTCTTATAAATTTGACAAATAAGAATTGAAATATCTGTCATTTTCAGAATAATTTTTAATTGTTCTTAATTTTTTTGTGTCTTTTTTCTTTATCACACATTAATTTTTAAGAAGAAATACCATAAAACGATACCTTTTGTTAATTAAATTTTAGATTCCAACAGGAAAAAATAAAGTATTTTCAATTTCTAGAATATTTTATAATGTAATTTCTCATCTAATCTTTTTTTTTATGCATATAGGTTAGTATCTTTTATTTCAATATCACTGGTAAATGATGATTAGAGAAAATACAACATATACAATCAATAATGTACACACATACAGAGACATTTTCTGTATCATTAAAATTAATTGTTTTGCTCTAATTAAGGTTTCAGGTGACATTTTAAGCAATTTTCGATATATCTATTGTTGTTGTTGCACATTGTTTTCATTTGATCAAACTTCGACAAAAAATGAGTGAACAGGAATAAAAAAAGCAAAGGTTTGGGATCCTCTCTACGCAAATGTTGATCCAAAAGTATTTCTGACATGGTCGGTGTTACCGTGAGGACAGTCCAGAAGATCACGTTGGCCAATGAGAATTGGAAAGGAGTAAAAAGGAAGGCAGGAAGTGGAAGAAATGATTTTAAGCGAAATGAAACATCTCTAAAGTCCTTGGAGGCCAAGATCAAAGAAGATCCAACAGCATAAAGGTGCAGCTTGACTGATGAGTTCAACCTGGAGAGGTCACCATCGGGAGGGTATTTCATGATCACTTCGGCCTTAAGAGCTTTGTTAGGACTCTATAGCATCTCCTCCCAACATGACGAAGGCTTTAAGGCTTGTGAGATGCAAAAAATGCTTAATTAGGGGAAGAGTCATTCGTAGAATGTCAGTTATCTTCTAAGACAAGAAGATCTTCACTGTTGACGAGGCTTTGAACCATAGCAACTATAGATTTATAGCAGCATTACCTGGGGAAGTCCAGGGCACCTTCATGACAAAACATACTGACTAAACGATGTTCTTGGGAGTCGTGGCCGCTGATGGAAAGAAAATAGATCCCTTCTTCTTCAAGTCCAATGAAAAAATCGGGGCTCAGGGCTACTATAAGGTCCTGATGCGGAAAATTTTGCCCTGCCTGGAGGCTATCTATACTGAGAACAACAATGTGTGGAACCAAGATTAGCCCTAGCTATAAAACCTTGAAGCCATATAACATCTGTAAGGAGCACATTGCTAACTTCTAGGAAAATACCTTCTTGCCCTCTTTCAGTCCTGATCTCAATCCCTTCTACTTCAATGTGTTGAGCGCCTTAGTGAGTATGTTTGGGAATACATAATAAAGTAAGGTGCAGGAGCTCAATACCAAAATCAAGAAGCAATAAGGCTAATATATCTGTTGATTATAATGTGAAAACCTGTGCTAATTTACAGCCTCGTGTGGAGGCTGTGATAGAAGCTTGAGGTGGTCATATTGAATAATTCTTGCTAAAATTGATTGCTGAAAGTTTTTCTCTTTTTTAATAAAGAGTTATAAAGGTTTTTTTTTACCTTCTTGATCCTAGAAAATTTCCCTTTCGCCCACAGTAAAATAATTAAACTCAGTTATAACAAATTAAACCCACACAAGGAGTAATGAAATATTTGTAACTACAATTCGTAGATTCTATGTTTCGTTGATGTTTAAAAATGTTCCAAGAAATTAATTAGTATAATAAATTTATAAATAAACAATATCCAACTAATCAAAACACAGGCCACATTTATCTCATGAGTTTTCTCGCTTAAGGACTATTTTAAAATTAAATTCACCCATTGCAACCTGGGCAGTTTTCTCTTCACCAACATCGTCTGAAACTTTGCCACTGCTTTAGGAGCTATCCTCAAAGCCACATTTTGGCTGTCTGGCAAATTGCCGTATAGCAATTTCTACTGTCTCAGTTCTCTCCTAATATTTTGGAGAATACCCTCTGCTAGGCTTCTCCATGTCGTTTGATTAGTAGTGTAAACGAAGTTTCCCTACAGACTAAATACAAATACTTTTTCCGGGTAATGTTAACCTGAAATGGTCTCTTATACCAGGAGAACAGAATAGATGTATTTTGGTACATAAACGTAATCAGGTAATAAGTGCCCTTCTTATTCTATTTCTTGGCACACACTTCGTTATATGGTATATATATCTTAATATGGGCTCTGCATGGAACTTCCAATATTTGATTCAGAATAGATTTTCTAATTTATAAAAATCATTAATTATATTTGATTTTCTATTTTTTTAGGTTTTTCCCCATAGTGATAATATTTCATAGTATTGTTGCCTCTGTTACTAAACAGGACTCCTCTTTATATTTTTTCTGAACTTCCATATTCTTCATGATGAGGTTTTTTTTCTTCATTTATTTTCAATACCGATCTTTTCTTCAAATGATATAAGGATTCTTCATTGGTATCTCTTTGGCTCAATTGACTGTTCACTCATCAAGATAGTCACATCATCTAAAATAAAAGATTTGTAAACTTTTTTCCTCTTATTTTTGTTGCCACTAATGTTTATCTATCATCTTTTGTAGAGGGCTGATTGCTTATCAATATGGAAAAGAGAAATGGTCAGTTTGTATGTTTTTTGCAGTTTATAACATAATATATATATTTTTAAACTCATAATACTACTACTAAGGTTGCAAGAGCCAATAGTAAGAGTATTTGAACGGAGGGTGGTGCTTTGATGAGACTTTGTGGAGTATATTACTTTAATTTTTGTGATTAGTAACGTAGTATACAACTTAGTTAATTTCCTGGTTCATCGTTAGTATCATAGCAAGATAATTAGAAATAGTATTATTAGGATCTTCCTCAAAACGTAATATTATTCTTATTGTAATTATTTGTAAAATAGAATAATTCTGTATATAGAATTATTTTCTGATTAATTTTTCAATTATTTTAGCCATTGTCAATGTGATGTTCCACTCCTACTGGGCCAAACAAACGGATAACTCTTTGGTAGTAATAAATACATTATAAT
>NW_027295220.1:0-4118 GCF_016086655.4 Lepeophtheirus salmonis | reverse complement strand
GATCTGGATGAAGTTTAAAGTAGTTCCAATTTATCGTATGTCTAAAATACAGCATAAAAAGTATTTTGGAAAGTTCATCTACCTATTATAGAAGCTGAGATATAGATAATACTGAAAATACTAAAAAAAATAAACGTTGTAGTTTTAATTTTTTATGAGCTCTAACTTAGAAATATGATGAATATTTTTGTAAAGTCTAAGATGTCCTTGATTCGTTCAATGAATATTAGTTTAATCCTAAATTCAAATTGACTTAAAATATATGTTCTGTAAAAATAAAATGAAAATTTACGTGGCACACTCACAGATTGAAGAACGTTTGGGAGGAGAGACTCATAGTTGGCATGACGTTTTATTAGATCAGCTGCAACCAAAAGTGAGAGGAAGGAAACAAAGTTATCTTTATAAATATAACTACAACAGCATGTTTGATTGCTTATTTTATTTAAAAAAAGTATATAATACATCATATTATTAACACAACCTTTAATCAGCAAACCAATCATTTTTTCTGATCTTCTAATAAAATAATTAAATTCTTTATGGAAGATTTTGGCGGGCCACATCCAGCCCATTGGTCATAATTTTCTTCCTCTGATTAATTAGTAGGCTAATACTCCATTTGCTTCTTCGTTGTGGTTTTTTTATTTACAAGTAATGATTGTTAACTGAATATTTTTCTGTATTACCCCCTCCCACAAACAAAAAAAAACTTTTAAAAATGGGAGTAATATTTTCAAATTATTGTGGGTTGAACACGGGGATACACAGCCCTTCCCCAATATTATATGTACATTTAGTGACCTTAAATAGTTATCCACGTATTTATTTTCATTGTTTCTATATTACTACACGCCTTTATAAAATCGACGAGATAACCACCTCCCCTAAGCCACGGAAACTTCAATTAAATTTGGCAATCCTTTAACATATACCCCTATGACTGTGATATATTTTTATTTAATAAAATCACATATGCTACAACAATAATTTATTAAACTAAAACAAGACCTAAAATTATTCCACCGAATTAAAAAAATGTAACTAAAATAGCCAATCTAAGTCACGGCTTTCATGGAGAGAAAAATATCGTGTGGTTCATAAAAATCTGAGCATTTGAATTTTAAAATTCAACAAGATATAATTTATTATTTAACAAAAGAATTTCAACAAAATAAATAGTTGTGTGGTTGAGCTTCCATAATTGTTAGTAAAGTCGCCCTTTGTGGCAATGATGTCATCTAGGCGGCGGAGGCAAGCCTGGCACCCACTGCAGATGTAGTCCTTGTATCTGGCTACCAGTGATTGCTGAAAGTAGCTTTGAGAGCCTCGGTATTTAGATGATAGACACCAGTAGGCCTTCTCCTCGACGTAAATGGTGTACACAAGGGGGGTTGTCATCAGGGTGTAGGTAGGACAAAAGTGTTCAAAAGACTCATTAAAAGAGTCTTGAATCGTAGGAGATGGGGTTCTTTAATTGATTGTGTAAAGTTGCCTCTCAACCTCACAAGGCTCTTTTTACACACTTTTTGATAGTTATTTGGACAGTTTGGTGTAAAACCCCGATATATTTTTTCTTTAACTCTTCTGGATACTTTTGATTCTTCCTTCCTACACTTTGGACTTGCTGACGGCGGAGATCCTGGAGACACCAAACTGATTTTGAGTGCAATAATGTCTATTACGTTCAATTATCATTTTTCCACTTATACGTAACGAGGGAACGCAGATTTGTCTTCTTTGTAACTTATTGGTTATGCTTTAATATGTCGAAATATGAATTAATTTCAATGAATTAACCTGGTGCAGAGACAGAGAGAAGAAAATATGTAGAAAGAAAAAATGGAAAGAAGTTGTTAATTCAAAATACAGTGTTAATGACCTCGGAGGCTCTAAAAAAAATTTTTTCTGTAGATATTTTATCTGACATCATGGAAAAATAAATATTAAACATTCTATAATAATTTTAACAACACTGGGTTTGGGGCTATTGTAAGAAATAATTTTTTTCTTATAGACAAAACATTTAACATATTTTTGATTATAATTTATATGAAATATTGGATATATTAGATTACTGTCATTTTCAGAAAATATATTTATTGTTTTACTTACTAAATTAAATAAATATTGACTTTTTTTAAAATCCATACGCATTACTATAATTCTAAAAAAAAAAGTTGTCGGATTTTTTAAAAACTATACCAAAAAGTAACGTGGTAACCCTGAAAATATGAAAAATGTATGGCATCATATGTATATTAGAAGTCATGACGTTGTATTAGATTAGCTGTAATCAACCGTGAGAGTAAGAAACATTAACACAAATCCCACGATGTATATAACAACAATATAGCCAGGACTTACTACGATCTCAATCCTCAATTCTACTACAGTCCGATACAGATTTAAAAATATAACTTGACAACAAATCAGTTCTGTTACTGTACGTCTGACATGAGAAAATGCGCTTTATATTTAGATTTTCCTTTCTTTATAATTAAAAATATTGATAACAGCTTTGAAATATGTTAATCCTTGTTCAAGTTGCAACTACAGAAAGTTAGCATTTTGTCTCAGGTAATATTTTTGACAAATTAACAAATTGTTATATAAAGGGATAAAAATGATGATTCTATCATCACTGTACTGGTATTTGCCAAAATGTTTTTATATACATATTTTATAATGCATAAATAAATCATGAATAATAAAATAAATAGCTAAATTTCCTTTTGAACATATCTTATTTTATAATAAGAATTTTATCCGTCATGTCTCAGACCGATGTTAATAAATATTTTCTAAAGAAGCATTGAGACCTTCCAACTCCGGCATATACCTGGCAGAAACTTGAAACTTGCACACTTGTATTTTATTGATTTGTGAAGTTATGTAGGGGAAAATTAGGACTGTTTGAGTAGGTATCCATGTATCTCCAGCATCTGCTGATTTTCGAATTTTTGAAATCGGACAAGAAATGTCATCACAGCGAGATTCAAGGCTTAGGGAATCAACTCATCTTTGTGTGGCTCACAATCCAACAGAGATGACCAGGTTGACGGGATCGGCACTTAAGACCATCTGCAATGTTAAGAAGAGGCTATACTACAACTACACTGAATCTAAAGCTGCGTGTCTACCCTGATTATTATCATTGAATCCTTTTTAAGTAGAGGCACACCACTAGCCACATAATAATTCAACATCTAACATTCAACCAAGGAACGTTATTTGTTAGTTTTGACCAGTTTCTCTACCTCTGATAATTTTTAATGGAAAATTTACTTGTTTTTGTTTACATTGTTTACATGTAAGACGTGTATCTCGATTATTAATCTCATTTCATTATAATTAATTGTTGAAATGCATAATATTTATCATTTTCTAATCATGGATTTATTTTGTTAGTGTAAAATTGTGATTCTAAGAATTCAATAAAGTGTTTAATGTAAAAATATACATATATATTTTTTTCTTAAAAAATACTATTTTGATTAATGAAACAAGTAAACAAAAATATATTTCTCCCTTATTTCACATGCAAGCCTATTTAAACCTTTCGTTTTAAGTTTTATTCAGGTTATATGTATGAAAGAAGGTTTAAACTAGGAATGATTTAAACAAGAGTTTTTTAAATCACTAAACAAAAAACATTCAGTTATTAGATACAATTCTAACATTTTTACCTCTATTTGCATTTTCCCCGTCATTTTTAGGTAAATAACTATTCTGTTATTGGAGAAAATGGAGGATTGAGTACGAGTATAGGAGGAGGAAGAGAAAAAATGAATTTTTTTGCGCCATGAATTATGAAGGAAAAAGTACTCGGATATTCAAAAATATATTATATCCATCTTGCCACCAAAGCTATTTAGATATTTTGCAATCCGTGTTTTCTCGATAAATATAAACAAGCATCCAGTATAATTTATTTTCAATATATTTACATCCATTGGAAGTGAAAGAACATTTCTTAAAATTACCATGCCTAAGATATTGAATCCCTCAGTGCTCGTTAAGGAGCTCAGCAACACCAAGATTTGTACTTATGCAGCTGATACAAAGTATTTGCTATGCAAGCTTTGGAACTTTAGCACTAACGCCAAGAGGAAGTG
>NW_027295219.1:0-557 GCF_016086655.4 Lepeophtheirus salmonis | reverse complement strand
TCAACTTCAGTTTGTGCTTGCACAAGATTATGTAGTATCAGTTTCATTCAAATGATATTGTTTTCATTTAATATATATTAATGTTGTAATAATAAAATAATTCATTCATTATAGTAAACAAGTGTGTTTATGTTGGGTATGTTGGCTCCTTTGGGCGCTATTTGCAAATGTTATGCTTCCTCAGGTACTTACTATTTTCAATCATTATGCTGACGTACATAGCTCTGTTATTAATTTTTGTTTACTTAATGCATTTTGATATGATTTTTTTTATGACGCTTCAGGAGCTCCAGGAGATCGGACAAGAAGTTCTAAAAGCTAACTAAAAAACATCGAACAAAAAAACAGAGAACAAAACGTGAAAATTTAACAGAGAGGTTCAACTTCTTTGCAGAAGTAAAAAAAACTAGGGCTCTAATTTTTTTAGACATACTGGCCATATGCAAATTAAAATACAATAAATTTTAAACAACCTAGAGCTCAATATTATATATTATTTCATGACATAGACAAAATGGTATCACAATAATACAATTGTGTCAAGCCAGATCTCGAGG
>NW_027295218.1:0-4493 GCF_016086655.4 Lepeophtheirus salmonis | reverse complement strand
CAATAAAAACTTAATTGATTAAGTGTAAAAAACAATTATATTCTCCCAGAAAAAATCATTAATTTCTTTAAACATTTTTTTTATGAATCATTTGGAGGTGCCGAATATTTTTGCTCATTGCACAAATTATAATACATAATATTTCATTGACTCAAATATCTTTATGCAATATTAGTCCAACTAAATACATAAATATGAACTAAACGAATAATTTGTGATTTTCTCAAATTTTCCCTTGTTTAGATTATTTTAATTTTGATGCATCACAAAGGAATATTTATTTATGTAGAATCATCAAATCAAAAAAAAAAAAATTTAATTAAAAAATATCATTTTCTTAAAGTTTTGCTTGGAAAGGAATAACTCCTTTATTTTTCAATTAAAGTAAAGACCCATTTCACCTTTTTGTTATTCCGGGGAGTCTACTCATCCGAAGTGACTGTGAATGATTCATCATTACTAGGTCATAAAAACTACTATTGAGAAAGTTATTAGTTAAGTAAAGTGTGTTTATTTATAAATGCTATAGTGTAGTAGCTTTTTAATTTGATTTTAAAGTTTGTTGCAGCTTATTGTTAAGAGCAAAAGTTTTTACAAACTTATTTACAATAAATTTAATTTTAATATATAATACTACACTTTTTTATTATGATATCAACGTCAAAGGAATTTTGCCTCAATTAAGTTTTGAAAAAAAAACAAAAAACATTATTTCTAATAAACTAAACCTAATTCCCAAAATTTAATACTGATTTTCTCAAAAAATCCAATATGTTACGGAAAAAATATTAAGATTCATAATTAAAACGTCAAATAATAATTTAAAAATATCCATATTTGTAACTTTGATGGCTTGAGTTGTGTATTCGTAATTTTACGAAATTAATAATTTCTTAAGCTAAAATAAAATTCAGATTATGAATAAATTTGCAAATATTTTTTCCCTTAATATCGAAATCAAATCGATGTTACTAATATCTTGAAGTATTTATAATTACACTTACTTTTCTGATCAATTTGGAAAAGTTTTTTTTAGCAACTTTGTGACTAAAAAAAAGGTAATGATAAAGGAGATATGATAAATATTTGATGCGCTGATAAAGGAAACGCATTGGACACTAGGTGAACAGAAATGATTTATTCAAACTAGCTTCCAATGACAAAATATATCTTGAGACAGTCAGTGCAAAAATTCAATTCTGCGTCTACACCATGAAGAAGATATTTAGCTCCAATGCTTTACTGATGTGTAGTAAATGTTTTGAAGAAACTGTAGTGAAAAAATAGGCTGAAGTCTTGTATATCTTATAAATATTTCATCAATTATATGTATATGTTTTTTATTATCCTATAGAAACCTATGTGCCTAATGATGCGCGTACGCATCATTAAATCAATCAATAAATCCTTTAGTTTGCTTTTTTGTGTTGACGGTCTACATTTGTAAAATTACTATAAATATTTGCAAAGATTGGGCTTATTTTTATGTAGATTTATTATATTTTTTGTATTCAAAATTTGGATAAACCTATAAAAGGGTAAATATACTTTAAAAAATCAAATTTCTGCAAAACCAGATTTCATACGAAAAAACTGAGTACATATTTGGGAAAAACGTTTTAATTACTATAATCAATAAAAATAAAAGTGAGCTAAAATTCTTATGATGACTCGTATTTTAATTAATTATTATACAAAAATATTGTTCCTTGAAAGATGTTTCAATTTATGTCCTTATTAAAAAAATATATATATAACTTCTGGTAATTAGAGTTATTTTAAGCCAATTTATTAATAACGTGTTTCATATTTCTAAAAAAGTATATTCTTATTGTTGAAAAAATAAGATGATTCCTTCATCAATATTAGACAAACCATTATGAAAGTAGAGTTTCTGTAATATAAAATAATTGAAATACATTATTAAAAATAAAGATATTAGAGGTTAGTTTGTGATTCGAGTCGATTTTTCGAGTTCAAGTTTTTGAAAATTTCCTAAAAGTATGTTTTAGAGGTTTTTATATTCTATACATTAATTATTTTTAGGAGTAGCGTCTATATTTTTAAAATTTCCATTTGAGTGATAATAAAAATTTGGCAGACTTATTAATAAAATATTAGCAGTTTTGATTAAAATTCATTTTTAAGTACACTCAAAGTCAGTATTTTTTTTTCTAGTTTGGGTAGTACTCGAATGCAATAGTATCAGATACCATAATTTAGTCCGAAATATAAAGAGGTTTACCTTGCATTGCTTCTAATTCAAATTCTAAACGTACGCGACTGTTTCTTTGTAGTCTTTATCTAACCTAAAACTAAAATGGATAATTTTTAGCAATATATAGCTTAAGTTACCCTAAGTATTTGTTAACTATCATACTATAGTCATTAGTGACCAAATTGAATACTCTGTAGTTTTAATATTTTGTACGAGTCGATTAATAATCATAAATAGTACTTGAAAAAAAACTATATTGTATTTGTATGCTGTTGATGATAAATTATTTAGAAGTTAATAAGTTATTGTAATGAAAGAAATGTTTTCTATAGAACAAGACATTTTCAAAGCTATTCCCTTTCCATTTTTCATACTCATCGTTGGACAAGTTGTTACCGTTATGGTATCATTCAAACTGTCTTCCAAAAAATAAACAGAAAGAAGGTACAAAATCCTATAGTAATTAGCCGAATGAACAATCACAACAACTGATATTTAGATCTCCCCAAATCATTCAAAAAAATTATTTATCCACAATTTTGAAAATATATTACTTATATTATATACTACGAGGGATAAACGCAAAATTCCTATTCTTTTTGAAACGGAGCATAAGTATAGACTAACAGCTGAAAATAAAGTTAATAGCATATTTTTGTTTTAGCAAAGTAACTCCGTGTAAGGTTGTAGATAAATATTAAGAACCCCCAAAAAAACCTTCTTTGAAACATACATACCTAATTGCAGAATTTGTTTATTACTCAGAAAGTAATGAAGTATTCAAACATTTTTTAAAAGGGGATAAAAGTGTTTTTAATTTTTGAAAAAGTTTTAACTATGTGTCATAAAAACTTTTGTTTTGAAAATCAAATTAGATGGGTGACATACCCCAATGTTCCTACTCTGAAATTCCGTATATTAATAACATATGATTTTTTTATTGTTTTGATTCAATTTACGAAACTTTTTTATAAAAAAGGTCAAAAGGATAGTCTGATATACAAAAGATGCACCATTTTATGAATATATTTATATTATAATGCAATGTAATATGAAGATTCTGTAATTATTTATAGGGCATTCTGCAAAAATCTTAAAAATGTTCGTTATTCCCAAATCAATCTGGTTTAATTTAGTCTATTTGAACACTTTAAAAGTATACTATGGCACCAAATCTGATAACACTAAATTTAGCTATTTTGCAAAATCAATTGTTGAGTTATTCACGTTCGTAGGAACTTGCAAATTTCCTATTATGAGGAAAAATCGAATAATGGAATTTCGTACATTCGATATAGAAGCAATTAATGATTTTCAAAAAATCAACCAATAAAAAATATGGCTACTAAATTGCAATAAATTCAATTTTATTAAACATTCTGCTGAACCATTTTTGAAAACATTTGTCTTCAACGACAAGCACATGTTTCTGACTACTTTAAGGTATGCCATTATCAGTCTTTATATATAAGATCATTTTAGCATCTCTCCCTTACAATAATATAACTGTTGTTAATATCATACAAAGGTTTCAGAGGTCCTTTTCTCGGTGATTACACTTTTATGGAAAGCAGGTTGTGGGTTTCATTACACAAACTATTACTCAACTATGTAAAGAAGCTAAGGTTAAAGTAAATTTCAAAGTTGTGACCTCAACCCCTGTTAAAAAGCTAACAATTTAAAAAAATAAATTATAATTTAAGTGAGATTAAATGTTTTTAAATGAAAATTGAGTTAATCAACAAAATAAGATAATGGTGTCATATGATTAAGTAAGAATTTCCATAGAAAGAGGCGAAAAAAAAGATTCACGCAATATAAAGGGTAGGCCAGCTATCTGTGCCGGAATAAGGATTTTTTCAAACGTATCTTTCTCTATAACCAGTTATCAGATTTTAAAAAAATATATATATATATTTCGATCTATTTTATTTGAAAAAATCACCTCCATCCTCTATTATAGTCTTCATAGATGGGTTATCGAACATGTATGCCTTTGCTATTTTTTCCTCTGCCGAATTATATAATTCCTTCCTAGTTTTACAAATAGCTTTGTCTTTGGTGTTGCAGGGAGTTCAGTTGGTTTGTCGTTCTATAAAACCCTACACACACAAAAATCAATCCGATTCAAATCTGCAACTTGGAACGGCTAGACAAAGTTGTCAAAATTGTTTGGTAGCCATTTGAGACTCTCGATACCTCAAATTTACTTCTAAAATTACAAAAAAAAAACATGCCACCTTGTTCAAGAGTTCCAGCAATTGCTTTATTGTTG
>NW_027295217.1:0-531 GCF_016086655.4 Lepeophtheirus salmonis | reverse complement strand
GATAATTACCACAATCAAATAATTATTATTATAAAATATGGAGACTATAGGAATATATTTGCAACGTGTATAACAATGTAAATGCACATTACTCGGTATTTAATCTTATTGTCAAATGTAATGTATTACATCGTTTGTTTGAGATTCATTGTTTGTTAATTTATGGTACTAGAAAAACTGCCATGGAGAAATTGCCATAGGGGAAAATTGCCAGTTGGGAAAAATTGCCACTGAGAAAATTGGTCGTATTTTGATGAAAATTCATGATGAATAATAACATATTATATGTATATTCGTTTAATATTATTTATGACAAATATCTAAACATATTTGTTTGTTCCATCACCCGAGGGAGTACATTCAAGTGTGACTAATATTATTGCAATACAATTTCATTGTATTTTTTGAAATTCAATCCAATCTTTTTATACATAGATCATAGATCGAGGGGATTGCTAAGGAGGTGGGGGGATAAATAACTTAGGTCATCTTAAAAAATTGTTGAAAACTGTCCACCCTCGGATTTGCCAA
>NW_027295216.1:0-3769 GCF_016086655.4 Lepeophtheirus salmonis | reverse complement strand
ATTCATCAACCTGATTTGTGAGGTTTTTGGGTCCTTCACCGCCTGTGGGGGTATCCATCCCCTTTCATATATATTTAGTCAAAGCACCAAAAATTGTAGCAAAGATAAATAAATATATATAAAAACAAAAACGGGAGAGAACTTGGTTCGCTTTTAACAGTACATGTAAAATAGATACAATACGCAACGTTCTCACATCTTGTTTTGTCATAATAGTAAAAATATTAATACAAAAAAGGAAAGGAAGAAAAAGAAGAAGAAAACCCTTCCCAATTTTCTTATGTGTGTTTTTCAGAGTGCAATGAGTGAAAAGTAGTGAAAATGGCAACGATCTTTACTAGACAATATGTCAAAAGGAATCCTAATAGTAGAAATCCTATGGGAGGAATAAAAACCTCGTCAAAAGTCCTCAAATAACAATATACACTAATTGTCTGCACTAATTGAATCGCTTATAACTTTGGGATTTCAAATATTCACTTTTTCAATTTTAAAAACAACTCTAACTTCACTTTTTAGATTTAATTATGCACCAAGAAAGACTGGCGCGTCTTCACTGCACAAAAATACATAAGCAAGTATCCAGGAAGAGTTATCACTATCAATATAAACGTACATAAATATTGGGATAATAGGAGTTGATTTTTTTACCTAAGAAAATAAACTTATATCATACTATAAGAATATCGTAAATAATTTGGATTCAGAGTGGCCAGCTCTAGCTTTTCTGTTATAAGAAAATGTTATCATCCTATTTTTTGTGCAAATCCATGCATATGCAATATAACCTTTAAATACTTAATATTCCATCTTAATTTATATTGTTTTCATATTTCAACTTCAAAAAGTAAAAGACTTCAGCACATGAACCAAAGTAATTCATTACCTTCAAATTGATATTCAAATTTTGAATTTTAAATTAACTCATAATTAATTGAAATCTAGTTTTACTTCAGTTAAGATAAAGAAGAAAGACCATCATCATGGTATAAAAGAATTAGCTCGTGATACATTTGATCTTATAATGTTTTATTATGCATATATTCATAATAGATCCAGTAAATACTATATAGTGATGCATGAGATATTCAAGTTAACATAAACTGAACGAAAAACAGCATTAAAACTAAAACCACTCAAGAAATAAATTAAAATGGACAATTGTCGATTTATTGACTATTTATTTATTATCATAGAAGATCGATTAAATTGATCCAGTAATAATTTCTTTGAGTTCTAAGTTCGTTTTCAGTATGGGACAGTACTAATAAATACATTATGATTCAGAAAGTTAATGAATCTGAAAATATATCAAAAGCTAAAGAGTAAACTATTTGTAAACTTATTGATACTCAAACAGTGCAGGTCATTCTGACCATGAAACTCTAAAGAGTTTGAGGCATACTTGATACTTCAGTTTGAGCTCCTCAAAAAGGAAGTTAAGAGTTCTCATTAATGGACATTAAGGTCCAAGTCAACCCAGGATATATTTCCCTTTATACTAAACAATTCAATTTCTGTCTTCCAGACTTTCAATTAGCATCTTCTAGAAATTAAAATCTATTCCATATCATATTAACTCTTCATAATTATCTTTCCAAACAATAACTAAACAGTTCCTCTAGCGGGCAAAAGAAGAGCCGTGCACCATGACATTTTTCAGCTGCTCATCCCATGGGTCCTCCTTTCGCTACTTTGTTTAAAGCTTTACTCTAGACGAGAGAAGAATAAAAATAAATCTTTTTTTTTTGATCGTGTAGTACAAAAGAAAATGAATAAAAGAGAACTAATCAATTTAAACAGCAATAATTATAAAATGGTTCTTGTACAGCATACAGTTGGAGATTATGATAGGATCCTGACTATTCCATAAGGAGAACGGAGTCTATCTTTTGAGACATTGTCGAATTTGGCACCCAAGTTCAATTTAAAATAACGCTCGTGCTTCTTCTCCAGGATTTTAAAAGGGCTCAAGAAGGTTGAGAAATATATTTTAACAAACACGTAGTCAGCCTTACTTTAAAGGTCTTATTATTTCTTAAGTTCCAAGGAACTCAACTGAGTCCCTGAAAAACAGATGAGCAGTGCTGCAACTCGTAGGAATTTAATCTATTGTAGGGATTAGTTATATTATTGAAGGAAAAAAGTTCCTTACGTCAGGATATTTTACCTTTACTTTTTCGTTAGTAGCTAGAAATGAATGGCTACGAAACCCTCATACGGTAACAATATATTTGATTTTTTGTTTGAGTTCATACATATATTTTTACAATATTTAGATGGGATATATTTGACGGAACATTCGTATATATAAATCTGCGTCCGCCCATTATTCCAGTCTGTATATTATTAGAGAGAGTATGTGTCTGTGTGTTTTTTATGCACACATCGTTGAATCTAGAAGCTGAAATTTTGTATGGGTGCCCTTTTGTTTACAGTTATATTTTTAAATGAAAGTTACTGAAAGTTGTTTTTTGAGAATTTGTGCACAAATCTTCTTCTTGCTAGGCTGGACTATTGGCTTCATATTCACTTGATATCCTAGCTGACGTTATTGCTTGGAAGAGGTTCTTTTGACATTTCCCTTCTCTGAGTAGAGATATTTAGAAGATTTAGAAATCTGTGAGGAGCAAAATGTGGCAAATTACTTTATTGAAGTTTGTTCCTCTTGAATGTATCCAGTATCTTCGAAATTCACTTAGATTTACATAATAATATCATTGACGCTGTCCCTGCTGTAAGTGGAGTGAACAAACTCTTTGAATACTTGGAATAATAATAACTCATAGGCGTGAACTTGGAGAAAATATTCGTCCAGAGAGAAAGAATGAGCTGATATGGAGATATTCTTTGATTCAGTTTCATAACCCCAATAAAAATTAGAATAAACATTTTTTTCAGTATAATGAAAATTGAGCTTGACATAAATAATATTGAAGAAAAATCCCCAAACTTTTAATCTCCTTACTCGATCCTTTCAATGAAAGTGCAAACTGAAATTATAATTGCAGCTGGGAGTTTTTTAAATATTTCAACCATTTGTTTATTAACGTCATTGATTAAAAACACATTTATGACGTATTTTGTGCTTATTATGAGCGTAGAGAAATGTAAGGAATTTTAGTGGGAGACCTGCAGGGGAGTACTATCTGTACAGGCAGGAAGGGAATAAAAAAGAAAGAGATGTTTACAAGAATAAATGCAGATTAGAAAAATATTTATATATATATTATGTATATGTGATAAATCTATTTTATTCAATAAATATGTAATACGTGTATGTCTTCTACATAAAATCACACAACTTAGGCGAAAAAATAATAATAAGCATTTCTTTATAGAAAGTTTGGAAAAGATACATCCGGACTGTCTTATACTATATCAAAAAACTTCGTCCAGAACAAGCAGCGAAAATTTGAATTTTGAAAGTGAGAGTTTTTGTGTTTAAAAGAATATTTATTCTCTTATATCAATATTATAGAAATAACAATTGAGAAGGTAAAAAGAAAAAAATACACAATGGTTGAATTAGCTCACGTCGCTTACTGTTCTAGTGCAATCAAGAACTTACAATGTTATTCTAAGAGCGCAAATTATTATTATGCCTATAATCGCTGGGCCGAATGAAAAAGGATTTTAAAACTGTCTACTAGTCAAGGTTTGAGAGAAAAGGATATCCTTTTCTTGGAGCTGGCCTAAAACGCTCAATCAGGTACAAACCTGAGCTCCTAACAAAAACACAAAAAAGGTCCACGTTTTTCAATCAACC
>NW_027295215.1:0-1712 GCF_016086655.4 Lepeophtheirus salmonis | reverse complement strand
CCTCAGTGTTACTATATGTTTTTCTTGAACAAACTCAGACGTGGTTACTCAATACTTAGATATTCTCTCCTTAAGAATAAAATAATAATAATCACAGCTGGAGATAAATAAAATGGAATATTAATTTATGTATATAAAACCGATATTTCATTCCGTTTTATATAATGTTACTATAATATACTTCTTTCTCTTTTAATAGGACTTGCACGATCAATTATATTAATATTTCTTAGATTAAGTATCTCCACTAAAAAATGACTGACTTTCAAAAAAAAAAAAAAAAAAAATAGACCTAATTTGTTATTGTTATGATAACATTTCTCCAATAAAAATTATAGTTTGCCGCTTACCTTTGTGCAATATTGAATATAGTTAATGTTATTACTCATATGCCTTAAAAAAGTTCCCTTCCGCTGGATTGCAATTCATTGGATCAGCATTCATCCATTTTCTAAAGGAGTTCATATTTTACATTAGGATATTCTAGCCACACGCCTTGACTTCTGACCTCATCAATCATTACCTCTATGCTAAAAAATTACTCAAATTCCTCTAAATCTTCTACGAAATAATCGTATACTGCTATAAGAAATAATTAGTTCCATAAAAAGACAGAATAATTGACTGACGGACAAGTGAAGAAAAGAAAGAGCTCTCCGTCCACTGCTCCTTCATTGAAATTCTAAAGCCATTTTCCTCTTATGTCGACTATGCTTCGTCTCTTACCATTAGAAAAACATTTCATTGACATGAGTCCTTTAGTTTCCTTTAGGCATATAACCTAGGAATAACTTATCTCAATCACAATTACAATTATAATGTGGAGTTGGTGATGTATTCTTTATAACCTGTATAAATTGTCTTCCACGAGGTCCCAACCTGTTCCTGAATGTTGTTATGAGGCACTCCCGCTCGGAGGAGGGCTGCAATTTCGATCCTCTTTGTTTCCTGATTGGACATGGTCTCACATGTGGAAGTTGTTACGCTCTCACAGGAAGGATTTTTGTTTATTTTATCAGTAAAAATACGAAACAATCAGATTTGTTGCCACAAAACCTCTTAAAAAGTATATTTACATCATCGGTAAATAATTTTGCACGGCCCGGTAGATTGTAGGAAAATAATTTATTCCAAGTAGACTGTGCATTGAGTTACAGTAATTGATTGTATTACATGAAATTAGAAATAATAATAACCAAAATTTTAAAGTTTAGCTTCTTTGATTTGAAAACTATTGAGAAAAATATGATGACTTTTTTTTTTGATAAATGAATTGAATGATGCATTCAAAAAGGTGTTATAAAAATTTAATGCGCTTTTAAAGACTGATAAATCATGATGCCAAAATTATGTAAATAAGATTTATTTGTATGTTCGACCTTTATTTGCATTTTTAGGTAGAAAATGTGTATTAGTGCAATCTTTCCATAGTAATAGCCTTCATAACACACTCTCTAAGTTTGTTCGTTCCAAAACAAAAGAGTCTCTTGGGTTCCCCAATCTCGTTAATCCTATTTATCTTGCCGCTAAAGCTATTACTGTTTTTACAGTCCATTTTTCCTGTATAAATGTTAAGTGGATCCAATTTTCTTTCCATTACCGATATTTAACTCTTTTGGGAAACACTTAGCTTTTATACCGAGTTTTATAAATATTAAGTATTGCAGTTCACAGTATTTGACTATGGCAAAGATTATGGAACCTTCAGTCCT
>NW_027295214.1:0-897 GCF_016086655.4 Lepeophtheirus salmonis | reverse complement strand
TACATGCTCTTATTTATCTGTCTAAGAAAGTGAGTCTTGACTGACAATAGAACAAGAAGCTTCCATAATTCTCAGTTTTTAGATTTTTTTATAAAGTTGAAGAAACTATTTTTTTGTACAAATTGCTTTTTTAGCTACCAGAAAATGTACCTGAAGGTAATATATTCTTCCAGCAGTATGTAACTATAGTACATGGGACCAAAAATTACCCAAAGGTTCTTAGCTAAAAAAATCAAATTCTGGGAACAAAGAAACATGTCAGATGCAAACCCAATATTTATTCATAACCCTCCGTTACTTTTCTTAGGTCTTTATCCACTTCAATGATTAAGTGCATCATATTTTTGCTCGATCTTCAAAAATAGGGATGAAGGGGGAACAGAAGATGTCTTATTCTGTGTTGTTTGACAATAACTTATTAATTTGTGAAAAATTTAATTTCTGAGTATTTTTTAACAAGTTTTCAAAGATGTATTTTGAATAAAAACAACTATTTTCTAAGTGTTTCGTTAGTTTTATCAATTAACCTTTGCAAGGTACACATATACACATATGATATCAATTTATTTAAGTCAGTTTGTTCGATTATAAAGTGTTTCCTTTCATTACTATGCTTACCAACAAAATAATTCTGTTTGAGACTGTTCTGAATAATATAGTTAGAATACATGTATTAACTTGCTTATAAACAAAAACGAAATGAATCCCTGTTATGTCTGAGTATATGTTTAAACAATTGAAATTAATGAATACAAATTTAATTATGGGATTTTTGGGTCAAAATTGGCCATTATTAGTCCTCTTGTACTGCCCAAATATGATGCAATGAGTCAAAAGTTGATCTTTTTATATTTCTTCGTATTCGGTTTATCAGTTATAAATATTGTCTTGAAGTAA
>NW_027295213.1:0-3863 GCF_016086655.4 Lepeophtheirus salmonis | reverse complement strand
TACAAAGGTCGGTGGCCCTCCCTGAATTACGTAACAACTGGAAAAACGCAGACCCTCTTTTTAAATATCATTTTATGCAACTCTGTAGATGAACACAAGAAATAATAAAAGATTGTTTTTTCCTTAAAGTAAATCAAGGACAGTTTTATATTCTTTTATTGCACTATAATTTATATTACATAAATATTTCAATTATTCTTATATACGACCCCATATTTAAGGTTAATTATTATGAAGAAAAAACACTGAATAACAACTGAGCTAGGGTAATTGGTACTCACATATTTAATAGAATGCGCTTCTTTAAGTGTGAGGAATAAAAAAAGCTTAATAAATAATAAGAAGAGAAAAATTCAATTTCTATCGAAACTCCAATCCATTGTTCAATGTTTTTGTTAATCAGGTTCTTCTCATTATGTTGTAAATTAATTACTAGAGACAATTTCCAGGGGACTCGAGTTGGACTTGAGTCCATGTTTAAGACTGGGCACTGGGATTCTGATCCCACAATCAAAGACTCGAAACTTTACTTGACCCGATATCTAGGATCAGTGACATAAAGCTAGTTTATACTGAACTCACGAAAAGTTTAAATCCTTATTGACCCTATATTATAATTATGGACTGAAATTGTTCTCAAAAGAAATCTGATCAAGATATTCAAGGACTTTAGCCAGTCATTTTTGAAGACTTTTTGTCCACTATTGAATACTATTTAGCTTTCGACAATGACTCAAGGGGTGTCTACTTGAGTAAAATTTGTTTTAAGTTGCCTAAATTATTTAGACTCATGATATTTGCATGAACTGTATCTTCCAGGATCCTATGATTTTGACTTAAAATAATATCCTGTAATATAAGAAGAAAGTATCTAATATAATCTGCATTTTCCTCTCTTCAGGATTATGAGATACCTTTAATGTTTCTTATTTTATCTCTGATATATATGGTAATATTAACGGAAAAAAGATTTGAAACTATTCCTATTGAATTTACGAAAATTATAATTGAAAATGTGTAGTTTTTCAAAACATGCTATTTTATTTATATGTAGTCATTATCTAACTATAAAATATAATTCAGCTTTCCAAGTTCAATTCATATTAAATTTTAGTCTTCCATTCGTTATTTATTCATTGATAATTGCAAATAAAACTTTGTAATATTTGACGAATTTATTTTTAACTTAAATAACGTGTTCCTAATCAGTGATAAATTTCGCCTAATGGCACATTTGGAAGTTCAGAAAATGATTTTTTCCCTCTACATATCTTACAAATGAGTTAATCTGGTGTAATGCTTTACTTTATTTGAATACAAATTTACTGACTTACCACATCCAGATTGTTACTGAAACTTTAATTATGTAATTCTTGTAGATATTTATTATTTTAAAGGGAGGATCGAATTGCTGAAGGATTAGGAATATTAGAAGTAGATATTCTTATAACTTGAAATGAAAAAGTTATTAATCTTAGAAATTACGGTGTACTTTTAGTTTAGATAATAAGAATTTCTTATTATACACTATTATATTCCTTGTTAACTTGATTTAGCATTTTGCTTGAAAAATATAATTATTTTATTATTATCAAATAGTTCTATTTTAACAGTAAATGATGGTCACGTTTGTTTTCTATTTACAAATTAAATATTTTGGAAATGAATGTAGAAATAAGGATTTTTATTTCAGATCTTGCAACTTTTAATGTATATAACTAAATTGATCTAGACTAAAATACACAATAAAATTATTTATTACATAGTATATTAACATTAAAATAAGATTAATAATAAACAAAAATCAATATTCGATAAAAGACTATATTAATGATATAACATAAATATCATCATATACTTTTTTAATGGGTTCTTATCCATAACCAATTATTTTGAATACTGGAGGTAAACAAGAAAAACCCCTCAAACTAGAATAATTTTTATAATTCATTTTATAGATTATGACTTATATTTTGTATAAAAATAGCTTTTGTACAATTTTTGTAATGTTTTTATGCAAAATGTGAAATATCCACATTTTTTTCTCCTTTTCCAATTTTTACTTTGTAAATTACATCCATCACATGAAAAGCACTTATTTTTTTTATTTTTGTCATTTAAGCATATCATTTTTTTGATTCATCTGGAAGTTTTTCAATCTGATCAGAAGATGTAGATAAATCCGTATTTGTGCTATCAAAAGTTACATGATGTGCCTTATAATAGAAAACAAGTAGATTAAAATTTAAAAAATGAAGCAACGGAAAATGACGAGTTGTAACTTCTAATAAATTACTCCAAGATGATGAGGAAGTATCTTGTACGAAATAATTCGTTGGTAAAGATAAAATTCATGGACTATTTTCAATTAAATTGATAGATGGTGACAGAGAATAAATCGTTATAGTGAGAAATAGATGGAAACACATAAAGATTTTTATCAACCCATAATAATAACTTTGAAAACAATGTTGCATACCGAAGAATACCGAATGTGCAGTGATTACCAGCACGATAGATACTTTTTATCGTTTTTCTTAGATTATGCATCTCGAATAATAGAAATAACTAATTGCATTTTGTGTTATGGGAGAACAGAATAATTCTAGCATAGTTTAAAGTTAAAATGGATTCAGACGTAATTTTTAGAATTCATCCTCTAACCTCCGAGATAAATGGATCAGATCCATGTAAGTGACATCTTTCATTTTCAGACAAAGTAAGAACAGAGCAGAGGAAAAAGTATGTCACTTTTATAAAACGAAGTTTGAAACTTACTTTTATATATCTTGCACTTGTCCTAAGACAGTACCACTGATAAGAATGGTAGAAGCTCTTGTTCTAGAACAATATAATGTTAATCTTGCGCTAGTATCAACTTTGCTTCTGTTTCTTGATGCTGAAATAGGTTGGACTGTATATCACCTGCGTTGCAATGTAATTGCAAGTGTTGTTGTTTTGTTTTGTTTTTTTGGATTTAATGATTTTTTGGGAAATACTTTACTTGAACTAACGACCTGATTTTTCTTTTTTAATTATAACATCTTTAATTTTTAATACAAGAGGAATTTTATTTAATGTTATAACTATAAAATTTTTACAAAAGTGGGGGGGGCAATGGCTCTTTAGCCCTATGGTTCTGGTGCTATATTCCAAAATTACATCAAACAAAATTACATGTAGTAGATCGAGGAGCAGTTGCAATGCCTCTTATTTTAGCAATTTTGATATCATACACCACAATTTAACATAACATATCAACATATGTTTCCATTTTATTTAATAAATTTAGAAGTTATATCATTGAAAATTATACTAGATCCTATTTCTTGGGTAAATATATAAATAGATCTTTCAAGTTACTGGACTTTAAACTTTCAATATAATAATGTACCACATTTAGATAAATTATGATTTATATTAGTTATATATAGATGACGGATCAGTATTACTGAATAAAGATATTCTGTGTGCGTACACTCTTACTCTCATACCGGCCCCTTCATGGCCTTACTCTGGCTACAGAGATTATGTATTCTAATCATGCGTAGCAATTTAAAATGATAAAGAGGAGTAAAAATTCAATATCAACATGACACAAAACAAATAAAAGAATTTAAACCTACCTTTCTTTCAAAAAATTATCCCTCTAATGGATAGTTTTATTTCATATATATGACACAATGTAAAACTGTCTGATAACATTATTACAAAAATATTGGTCCTTCAAAAAATAAAATCTATTAAATTGTTGCAAATGTACCATATCTTCCTATTTTTCTAATAGAACAGGGGGTTCAAACTCTCGAAAATTGTGCTCCCCTATATTACAGTATGGGATTACTATAAGATCAATTAACCAT
>NW_027295212.1:0-1210 GCF_016086655.4 Lepeophtheirus salmonis | reverse complement strand
TTATTTTTATAGCGACACATATCGAATATAAATAAATTACAGAACTGTATAAGTACAGGTTCTGTTATATAAATTTATTTGCACAAGAACACCATTGTTGAAGGATTTTATGATAATATTGAATTTAAAACTTAAGTGAGAAGCACATCTTTATTATTTCCTAGTAAAATGGACGTATCTAACTACAAATTAAATTATATTACACAATTTATCTTCTATGTTGTCAGGGATTTTATACATTCTCCCTTAACAGAGTGATTACTGAGAGTTATAGACTTCATAATTTGATCTGTTGACTATTTACAACTTTGTGCATAATCTTTCTTACTACCCAAAGCCTTACCAGATCTATTCATAAGGAAAGACATGTTGTATGAAGTACACAATCCGTTAGTGGATTGTTGTGAAGTAATCAATACCATATTTCCAATAGTTTTTTCGTGCCATGAAATTTTCTAAAATCACCACACAAAGAGGTTTCATGACTCTAAAGGACTTTTGGCTTAAATAGTTAAAGAAATAAAAGATTATTGCTGCAAAAAAATATCTTAATACAGTTTTATATTTACTGAATGCCCTTTATGTACTTGCTTGAAGTTTTAGGCTACATAATTTAGTATTAATTTGGCTAAGTTTAAAGTATAAGTATTTATTCTAAGTAGTCTGTTTTATTTGAGAGAAATAGTTTACTCAGAACAAATATAAAGGCACGCATAATGAAATACATTAATACCAATCTACTCCATATACCATGATTAAAATAATAGCAATATATTTTACTTATTTCCTATCAACCAGGCCATATTCGCATATTTAATGCTGCTACCTTGTAGTCACATTTTATTAATTCTGTATATCAATTTGTTTGTTCTATATAAAAATAATATGTAATCATGTTTTTTTTGTTTGTTTTTTTGCTTGTTTGTTTTTTTGCTCTATCGTCCCCAATATCCCCCTTTCGCATTACTACCCCCCCCAAATCAAAGCAACGGCCCGGGGGAGGGGTACGCTATTTTAAGATAGGCTGGTGTAAAAGATCATTGCAATATCACTATTTCTTCATAAGCAATGATGAAAATCCAGTGGAGAATGGGGATTTGAAAAAAAGAAGAAATCAAAAATTAACAGAGTAATCCTAACAATTGGAAGAATATGTCAAGGAGAGAAAGAATAATGCTATGATGTTTCATTAGATCAGCTATAGTCAGCT
>NW_027295211.1:0-729 GCF_016086655.4 Lepeophtheirus salmonis | reverse complement strand
TTTCTTTTGTCGGTGAAAAACAAGAAATAATAATTCAAGACTCTGAAATATAATCTGATCCTCGTTCTCGGTAGTTTTGTATGCTATGCATATTCTACTGCCAGTTAGTATTGATTTTCTGTATAAAGTTTTCTATTTAATTTTTAATATGTATAATTAACATTTGTCACTAATAATTTGTTGAATTCTTTTGTTTTATTTAATACAGATCCCTATATGTAGAATGATGTCATCAGGCTATCCGCTGTGGTGATAACTGACTTATTCATGTGTTTGAGTCATGGTCCAAAACATTCCAAATGTAATACTTTATTTTAGGTGAAGAACTCTACAATTATGCCCTCTTGTCGTGCGCCGTGGATTACAGGAATTGTTCTTGAGCTGAGGGAGGACACTTTTTTATATCAAGGGACAAATTATTTGGAAGGCAATGGGTCCTAAAAATGAAATGAATTTGGAAACCATAATAGATTTCTCGATTGTGCTCTAAACATTTTGAAGAAATAAGGAATTCTAGCTCTCAAACCATTCCGACAATGTTTAAACATCTAAAATTTATAGTTCCAAGGCTCACCAAAAACTCAAACAAACCCATTTTCATTCGGGAGAACAATGCTGATGATAGAAAATTTAATAATTAAGGAAATCTCAAGCAACTTTTTTATTTCGAATTTCAAGTAAAAAAATATTCCACAATTTCAGGATCATTCATACTTTACTCCTTATTTG